>NC_091190.1:9910853-9928353 GCF_040958095.1 Procambarus clarkii | reverse complement strand
ACCTGAAAACTACAATTTTCGTTATAATTGAACCAATCACGACTATTCAGCTATCTACGTTGATGGACGAGTACTGTGAGACGTAAATTGGTACGTGAGGAAGAGTTTGAGCCTTGGTAAAAAAGTTAACTGGGAATATATCACATATGTACTAAATCACATTCCACATATTGACTTTAAGCACTAGTCATATATGTACTGTCTTGTGTGAGAACGGGTTGCCTAATAGCAGCTTTGTGTTGAGTAATTGGAGGACGTAAGTGATTTTGGCTAGTAGAGCCCCAAGCACAAATACCATAGTTGAGATATGGAAAGATAAGGGAGTAATAAAGAGTCACCAGGGCAGGGCGTGGTCCATAATATCTGATCTTAGAAAGATCAGATATCAAAAGAGTCAACAGAGTGGTCAAAAACATGGTCAAAAACATGATCAAAAGAGCTGAAACCAGAAGCTGTACCAAACTTACTAGAATCCTGCAGCCTCTCAGAATCAAACCAGGGTTTTACATAACTCCCCCATGCACTCGAGCTATGTCAATTGGCCGTTCTACCTCTTCACCCTTACTTCAATACACACAGAAATCACAAAAGCATCATGCATCATATGAACAAATCTACAAGGGCCTTGACGAGGATTTGAACCTACGTCCGAGATCATCCCAGACGCTGTGTTAATCGACTGAGCTATGACATGGCCAAAAGAGATGAAACCAGAAGTTGTACCGAACTTTCTTGGAACCTGCAGCCTCTCCGAGACAAACCAGGGTTTTACACAACGCCCCCATGCACTCGAGCTATGTCAATAGGCAATTGTACCTCTTCACCCTTACATCATTCCACACAGAAATACCAACAGCGTGATGCATCAAATGAAAAAATCCACAAGGGCCGTGTCGACGATTCGAACCTACGTTCAAGATCATCCCAGACGCACCCTTGACGACTGAACTACGACATGGTCAAAAGAGTTGGTCAAAAGTTGGTCATGGTCAAAAGAAAAGAAACCAGAAGTTGTACCAAAGTTACTTCGATCCTACAGCCTCTCCAAGAAACAAACCAGGGTTTTACACAACCCCCCTGTTACATAAGGGGAGTCTGTACTATGGGGGATATATTATAACATGGGTGTACGGGCAGTAGTTAGCATCAAGGGTTATCAAATATGGGAGATCTCAAAGGCCCGGCCCCCACTATATAGAAATATATAGAAATATACTTGTAGTGGCTGATTATAGCAATAGTCAGCCTAGAGGTTGATCAAAGATCTCCTACACAAGAAAAATGGATACTCCTTTACTAACTTACTTATTTATTAACCCCTAAAGAACCCCCCATATACATTCACACCAATAACAATAATAATAATTACTATACCACACTATCTTACGTTAAAAGCCTTGGTCCACATAAGCAGGACAGAAGGTTTACACTGAGAACAAGCTAGGGTAAAGTACTACTAGTGAAGAGCTAGAAGCTTTAGTTAGCTTAGGGTAGGGAGACCACGTGGTTCCACTTGGACCCCTTTTAGAATAACTAGTAATACAAACACTAGGAACACGTAATTCATACACGGTATAATATTCTACACATTAGAACACGCCTATGCCAGACAATGAGAACACTACACATTATACTTAGCTGGGTATCAAAGACACAGAAATAAAGAAACGAGAGGAAGGGGAGGAGGCTCATTTCACCAGCCAGCAGAGAAGAGAGAGCGTCTCCTTCCCCAGCTCACTCGCTGCCAGCAGACTACTCAACTAATCGTACAGCAGTCCAATCCCAAGTTCACTCAGATTTACTCTACAATTGATTAGAAAGTATTAGTAAACATAGTTGGTGCCCATTTTATTATTTAATAATCAACCCCAAGCTAATTACACGGCTAATTCTTGGTTCAGAAATAGGGTAGAATATATATATGAAACACATGTGTGATAATAGTAGTTTGGGTACATAATTATAGCGACTGTGTTTATGTACGAAAAAAACTCTGCAGTTGCCTTGATGCTTACAGCAAACTATCTGCCTGAAGTGATTGTACTGTGTGTAACTATGTGCTCGATCGTACCATTATGTAGTATTGGAACCACAAGCAGCCAACGTAGGTTCGAACCCTCGTCACGGTCGTTGTGGATTTGTTAGTTTAGCACATGTATGTACATGATTATACATGTTAGGCCTCAGATAGCTTGTATTAGGCCTGGGAAGGTGGTTTTATTAGCAACATATGTATAAAATCTTTTCCAGTCTGTTCAATATCAAAATACAATAATAAAAAATATACCCTGTGGTACACACAGAAATCACAATCGCGTGATGCGTCAAATGAACAAATCCACAAGGGCCGTGACGAGGATTCGAAGTCCGAGAGCATCCCAGACGCTGCCGTAATCGACTGAGCTACGACATAGTCAAAAGAGTTAAAGCCGAAGTTCTACTGAACTTACCGGATCCTGCAGCCTCTCCGAGACACCTTGTGGTAGTTATGCTTCAATTTATATTATAAAGCTTGAATATATTGGGCCGTTCAACAGCCTGGAACCCTCGCTCCATAACTCTACAGGCTGTCAATTTATGGTGAGTATTTAAAGACGTCTTTATATACGAATTATCTTTATTAAACAATTAAATATTCCATATTTTGGGGGATAAAGCAAATGAGACATTACAGAAACTTTCAAGACAATGTTTCAATTAGATGTACTTATATAAATATTCTTGGCAATTACCCTCATGATGTACCTGGTTGATGGGGTTCTGGGAGTTCTTCTACTCCCCAAGCCCGGCCCGAGGCCAGGCTTGACTTGTGAGAGTGTGGTCCACTGGGCTGTTGCTTGGAGTGGCCCGCAGCTATCACCATGTTTACAACTTGCTAGATGTACATGAACTATTAATTTAGCAACGTTGCATTACAGACTTTAGTTAAATCAGCTTCATAGTATCCCTAATTTCTCAGTAGGCATGACAATGACTGGTTTGGTTTTGCAACATTGCCTACGTCCAGTTTAATAAATCTATCTATTGCAGGCGATGAGTCACAATAACGTGGCTGAAGTATGTTGACCAGACCACACACTAGAAATTGAAGGGACGACGACGTTTCGGTCCGTCCTGGACCATTCTCAAGTCGATTGTGAGAATGACTTGACTTGACAAGTCAAGTCATCTATTATTACCTCCTCTGATACTATAATATTGCTTCTTCTGATCTGAGGTTTCTTATGCCAGAGCTCCACTCTGGTTTGGTCTTGAAGACTTTCTGAAACCTTTTGTTTAAATTCTTGCAGATGTCCTTGCAATTTTCTGTTAAAATGTTTCCTCTGATTTGCTTGAAAACGTGGTTCTCTACTCTGGTCTCTCCTTGCATGGTTGTGCAATAGCCATGGCTGCTGTTTAACTTTAGATACAATGTCATTCTCATACTGTTACTCTCCTGCTCTCTTTAGTGCCATCACTTGGTTCAGTATTCTGCTGCCTAGTTTTTCCTCATATACAGTACAGTTTAGCAGGAAATATTGCACCTACAATTAAATCACACTAACACGTGATGAATAAAATATTGTTTTTTGATGTGCATATGAATAAAATATTATTGCAATAGGTGGACAGGACATTACATTGTGTTTCTGGAGTTCAGACATGCCAGTTCAATATTAACTGTTTCCTTTAAGTAATACATATTGAAATACTAAGTAAAAATTAAAAATACAAATATGATCTTCAATTAGTAATAACTTGTCGCTAAAGTTCCCATTATAATTCAAATTCACCAATTACCAAAGCCAAATCGATTATAGTAAGCTCTCAACCATTCTAACTGATATTACAAAGACAACCGCATTCCTCTCGTGGACGTCGACAGCTTTTGCAGAACCAGTTCCGGTTGATGTTGATGCCAAAGAATGATGGCGATTTCCACGTCGAGTTATCTTCTTTAGTGGATTCCTTCCCTGGTGCGGTTGACGCCTGGGTTGATGGTACGTTATCGCTGGCCGCGGATCTCCCGGCAGCGTCGCTGGTTACTTGGGGTGACTCCCAAGTCGCCCCAAGTCGGTTACTGTGTCGTTCCATCGTCACTATCTTTTTTCTGGATACAGCTACAAAATAGAGATGTACTATTGGTGATCAGCAGCCTTGTCACACAAAGTCTTGACCTTCAACACACTAAGAATGTAAGATTACATCACACGCATTGCGTGGCTCTGAATGAAGAGACTCACTAGTCATAAGTTTATATTTGCCCTGGGTGAGATGTAACCACCGTGGGTGAGATGTAACCACCCAGCTGGATACACAAAATATGACAAGAAAGTGCAAAATGCCAATTGGCTAATACAAAGCACGTTATTTATTTGTATCCAATCAAACTCATTCTTACATATGATAATCATTCTAACTATTCCAAATCTATTACATTGGTGGCCATATATATATATATATATATATATATATATATATATATATATATATATATATATATATATATATATATATATATATATATATATATATATATATATATATATATATATATATATATATATATATGAGAACATAAGAAGATAAGAACATAAGAACAAAGACAACTGCAGAAGGCCTATTGGCCCATTCGAGGCAGCTCTTATTTATAACCACCCAATCCCACTCATATGCATGTCCAACCCATGCTTGAAAAAATCGAGGGACCCCACCTCCACCATGTTACGCGGCAATTGGTTCCACAAATCAACAACCCTGTTACTGAACCAGTATTTACCTAAGTCTTTCCTAAATCTAAACTTATCCAATTTACACCCATTTTTTCATGTTCCGTCTTGTGTTGATACTTTTAATACCCTATTAATATCCCCTTTGTTATGTCCATTCATCCACTTGTAAACCTCTATCATGTCACCCCTAACTCTTCGCCTTTCCAGTGAATGCAACTTAAGCTCGTTTAATCTTTCTTCATATGAAGGATTTCTAATTTGGGGAATTAACTTAGTCATCCTACGCTGGACCCGTTCAAGTGAAGTTATATCCATTCTATAATACGGCGACCAAAACTGATCTGCATTATCTAAATGGGGCCTAACCATTCCATCACCTAACCAGAGCAAGATATAGCTTACGAACCACACCAGGTGTCTTGTTACTAACGCTGCGATTAATAAATCCGAGTGTCCGATTTGCCTTATTACGAACATTCATGCATTGATCCGTTTCTTTTAAATTCTTACTAATCATAACACCCAGATCCCTGTCGCAATCCGACTTCGCAATCTCAACACCATCTAGCTCGTATCTTGTAACTCTATCATCATTACCTAGCCTCAGAACTTTACATTTATCAGCATTAAACTGCATCTGCCAATCCTTTGACCATTTCAAAACTCTATCTAGATCAACTTGAAGCGATAGTGAGTCCTCCTCCGAATTAATTTTCCTACCGATTTTCGTATCATCGGCAAATTTGTAAATGTTGCTGCTCAAACGAGACTGTTGCTTTACAACGAGAAGTAACGAAGGAGGAGACCAGCAGTAAAGGGACCTCGTCTTGGAGAGTTGTGAAAGACAGGGGCCTTAAGAAGACTTTGATAAAGCCGCCTTCAAACGTAATAGCAACCTCTAATTCATTACATAGGTAATGATGATAGAGTTACAAGATACGAGCTAGATGGTGTTGTGATTGCGAAGTCGGATTGCGAAAGGGATCTGGGAGTTATGATTAGTAAGAATTTAAAACAAAAGGATCAATGCATAAATGTTCGTAATAAGGCAAATCGGACACTTGGATTTATTAATCGCAGCGTTAGTAACAAGACACCTGGTGTGGTTCTCAAGCTATATCTTGCTCTAGTTAGGCCCCATTTAGATTATGCAGTTCAGTTTTGGTCGCCATATTATAGAATGGATATAAATTCACTTGAACGTGTCCAGCGTAGGATGACTAAGTTAATTCCCCAAATTAGAAATCTTTCATATGAAGAAAGATTAACAAAGCTTAAGTTGCATTCACTGGAAAGGCGAAGAGTTAGGGGTGACATGATAGAGGTTTACAAGTGGATGAATGGACATAACCGGGGGGATATTAATAGGGTATTAAAAGTATCAACACAGGACAGAACACGAAACAATGGATATAAATTGGATAAGTTTAGATTTAGGAAAGACTTGGGTAAATACTGGTTCAGTAACAGGGTTGTTGATTTGTGGAACCAATTGCCGCGTAACATTGTGGAGGTGGGGTCCCTCGATTGTTTCAAGCACGGGTTGGACAAGTATATGAGTGGGATTGGGTGGTTATAGAATAGGAGCTGCCTCGTATGGGCCAATAGGCCTTCTGCAGTTACCTTTGTTCTTATGTTCTTATGTTCTTATTTGACGTTTTGGAGGACGAGTGCTGTGGAGAGACTGTGGATCGCGCAAAAGGGAAAGCAACGAAGAGAAAGGAAGCGCAGGCCCCTCAGAGGGTAAAGGAAGTACCTAAGCAAACATTAGTTGTGGGAGATTCCCAGATAAGGTATTTGGATAGAACGTTTTGTGCTAGAGATAGGGGGAACAGGTTAAGGGTTTGCTATCCCGGAGCTGGCATTGGTGATATTATAAACAACATGAATGATATTATGGCTGGTAATGGGAACAATCCCATTATTTGCATTAGCGTGGGAGGAAATGATGTTGGTCGAGTTAGGAGTGAGGAACTGATTCAGAGGTATAAAACAGCCATAGAGTTAGTTAGGAGCAAGGGAGGAATCCCGATCATATGTGGCATTCTTCCAAGAAAGGGAGTGGGAAATGAATGGATATCGAGGGCACTTGGTGTCAATTGCCGGCTGGAAAGATATTGCAAATCAAATGCAATATCTTTCATAGACAACTGGGAACACTTCAATGGAAGAAATGAAATGTATGCTCGTGATGGGGTGCATCTATCGAGAGCTGGGGTTGTTGCTGTTGCGAACTCGTTAGAAGAAGTGGTTAGAGGTGTTTGTTTGGGTTTAAACTGTTAGTAGATAGAGGTATGGGAATTGATTTGGAGGAAGGAGGTAATAAAAGTATGTGTTTGTGGGAGAAAGGAATTGGCAAAACGACCAGGGAAAGAGAAGGTCCGCAAAATAATTCACTTAGGGTATATTACACTAACAGTAGAAGTCTAAGAAATAAAATTAACGAATTAAATGCTCTTGTCTGCACAGAAAAAATAGATATTATTGCACTTACCGAAACGTGGATGAATGTAGAAAATAGAGAACTATTAGCTGAATATCAAATATATGGATTTAAACTATTTCACACAGATAGATATATTAGACGAGGAGGTGGAGTAGCCATATATGTTAGGGACAATTTGAAATGTAGTCTCAAAGAGGGAATCAAAACAGAGCCACACACAGAAACTATTTGGATTGAATTAAACGAAAAAGCTAATAATATTATAATAGGAGTAATATATAGGCCACCAAATTTAGACAGAATGGAAGCAAAGCATCTATGGGATGAAATATCTAGAGCATCTAGATCTAACAGTATTTATGTCATGGGTGACTTTAATTTTAGCGGAATAAACTGGTTGAACAAAACAGGGAATAGTGAAGCAGAAGATTTTCTAGAATTAATTGACGATTGCTTTCTTACGCAACACATTAAGGAACCAACACGGGAAAATAATATTTTAGATTTAGTGTTAACTAACAGGGAAACGCAAATTAATGACATCGAAATAGGGAGTGAGCTAGGGAGCAGTGATCACAAAGAAATCAGATTTAGCATAGAATGGAATAGACCAGTAGGAGAAAATTCTGTTAAAGTGCCAGATTTTCGTAAAGCTGATTTTAATAGCCTAAGAAATTTTTTGGGTCAAGTTGATTGGAAGGTCTTGGGTGTGGGGTGTGGGCCGGTCTTGGAGCGAGACGTGAACCCAGCGATGGGTGACTTGGGTGGGGATTTCGATGTGGATTCGATGTATGACTTATTTGAGAATATTCTAAACAAAGCACAGGAACGTAGTATACCATACAAATTGAATAGATCGAATACTAATGACCCAAAGTGGATAACAAAGAATTTGAAGAACCTTATAGGTAAAAAGAGAGCTTGGTACAAAAGGATTAAAAATGGGGAGGTCACTTTAGAACAGGAATTCGTACAACTGGTTAGAAATGTTAAAAAAGAGATAAGGAAAGCAAAAAGAAACTATGAAGTTCGCATAGCAGGGCAAGCAAAGACAAATCCTAAAGGGTTTTTTCAGTTATATCGTACTAAGACTAGGGAAAGGATAGGTCCATTAAAAACTGAGACAGGTCAAATAACAGATAGTGATGAAGAGATGAGTAGTATTTTTAATAAATATTTTGTATCTGTATTTACTAAAGAGGAACTTAACAATATGCCTTCAGCCGAACAAGTCTATGTGGGTGGGGACGAGGACAGGTTGACGAGTTTAACAGTTACCAGGGAGGATGTTCTTAAACAAATAGTAAAACTCAAACCAAACAAATCCCCAGGGCCGGATGAAGTGTTTGCTAGGGTGCTTAAAGAATGCAAAGAGGAGCTTTGTGACCCACTGTCAACCATATTTAATAAATCAATAGAGTCAGGCAGAGTGCCAGAGTTTTGGAAAGTTGCTAATGTGATACCAGTTTTTAAGAAAGGAGATAGATCACTTGCGTCTAACTATCGACCAATTAGCCTAACGTCTATTGTGGGAAAGTTACTCGAATCTATAATAGCAAATAAAATTCGTCTTCATCTTGAAAAACATAATTTAATAATTGAGTCGCAACATGGTTTTATAAATGGCCGTTCATGTTTAACAAATTTGTTATCTTTTTATTCTAGCATTGTTGAGGCAGTTGATAGTGGTAAGGATTGCGATGTTGTATACCTTGACTTTAGCAAAGCTTTTGATACAGTGCCACATGAAAGACTGATTAAAAAGATAGAGTCTCATGGTATTGGGGGTGCTATATTAAGCTGGATTAGGGCATGGCTATACCAAAGGAAACAGAGAGTTAGTATAAATGGAATCAAGTCAGAGTGGGAAAATGTTGTAAGTGGAGTGCCTCAAGGCTCTGTCCTGGGACCTCTGTTGTTTATAATATATATAAATGATTTAGATTCAGGTTTGAGTAGCAACATTTGCAAATTTGCCGATGATACGAAAATCGGTAGGGAAATTAATTCGGAGGAGGACTCACTATCACTTCAAGTTGATCTAGATAGGGTTTTGAAATGGTCAAAGGATTGGCAGATGCAGTTTAATGCTGATAAATGTAAAGTTCTGAGGTTAGGTAATGATGATAGAGTTACAAGATACGAGCTAGATGGTGTTGTGATTGCGAAGTCGGATTGCGAAAGGGATCTGGGAGTTATGATTAGTAAGAATTTAAAACAAAAAGATCAATGCATAAATGTTCGTAATAAGGCAAATCGGACACTTGGATTTATTAATCGCAGCGTTAGTAACAAGACACCTGGTGTGGTTCTCAAGCTATATCTTGCTCTAGTTAGGCCCCATTTAGATTATGCAGTTCAGTTTTGGTCGCCATATTATAGAATGGATATAAATTCACTTGAACGTGTCCAGCGTAGGATGACTAAGTTAATTCCCCAAATTAGAAATCTTTCATATGAAGAAAGATTAACAAAGCTTAAGTTGCATTCACTGGAAAGGCGAAGAGTTAGGGGTGACATGATAGAGGTTTACAAGTGGATGAATGGACATAACCGGGGGGATATTAATAGGGTATTAAAAGTATCAACACAGGACAGAACACGAAACAATGGGTATAAATTGGATAAGTTTAGATTTAGGAAAGACTTGGGTAAATACTGGTTCAGTAACAGGGTTGTTGATTTGTGGAACCAATTGCCGCGTAACATTGTGGAGGTGGGGTCCCTCGATTGTTTCAAGCACGGGTTGGACAAGTATATGAGTGGGATTGGGTGGTTATAGAATAGGAGCTGCCTCGTATGGGCCAATAGGCCTTCTGCAGTTACCTTTGTTCTTATGTTCTTATGTTCTTAAACCTGAATCTAAATCATTTATATATATTATAAACAACAGAGGTTCCAGGACAGAGCCTTGAGGCACTCCACTTACATTTTCCCACTCTGACTTGACTCCATTTATACTAACTTTCTGTTTCCTTTGGTATAGCCATGCCCTAATCCAGCTTAATATAGCACCCCCAAAACCATGAGCCTCTATCTTTTTAATCAGTCTTTCATGTGGCACTGTATCAAAAGCTTTGCTAAAGTCAACGTACACAACATCACAATCATAAGAACATAAGAACAAAGGTAACTGCAGAAGGCCTATTGGCCCATACGAGGCAGCTCCTATCTATAACCACCCAATCCTACTCATATACTTGTCTAACCCGCGCTTGAAACAATCGAGGGACCCCACCTCCACCACGTTACGCGGTAATTGGTTCCACAAATCAACAACCCTGTTACCGAACCAGTATTTACCCAAGTCTTTCCTAAATCTAAACTTATACAATTTATACCCATTGTTTCGTGTTCTGTCTTGTGTTGATACTTTTAATACCCTATTAATATCTCCTTTGTTATGTCCATTCATCCACTTGTAAACCTCTATCATGTCACCCCTAACTCTTCGCCTTTCCAGTGAATGCAATTTAAGATTTGTTAATCTTTCTTTATATGAAAGATTTCTAATTTGGGGAATTAACTTAGTCATCCTATGCTGGACACGTTCAAGTGAATTTATATCCATTCTATAGTACGGCGGCCAAAACTAAACTGCATAATCTAAATGGGCCCTAACCAGAGCAAGATATAGCTGAAGAACCACACCAGATGTCTTGTTACTAACGTTTCGATTAATGAATCCCAGTGTCCTATTTGCGTTATTACGAACATTCATGCATGCATAATCCTTACCACTATCAACTGACTCAATTGGCAAAGACAAAGCAACGAGGAGCATTGAAGCGCAGGTCCCTCAAACTGCTCGAAAGGAAAAGGGAGAATCGAAGCGAATTTTGGTTGTGGGAGATTCCCAGGTGAAATATTTAGACAGAACGTTTTGTGCCAGAGATAGGGGGAACAGATTAAGGGTTTGCTATCCGCGAGCTGGAATTGGTAATATTGTTGGAAACATGAATGATATTATGACGGGAAATGGGAACAAACCCATTATTTGTATTAGTGCAGGGGGTAATGATGTTGAACGAGTTAGGAGTGAGGAACTAATACAGAGATTCAGGACAGCCATTCAAAATCAAATCAAATGTTTATTTAGGTAAGTTACATACATACAAAAGATTTTACAAAGAGTGATGGATTTATAGATAGGGCTAGTACATACAATGCCTAAAGCCACTATTACGCAAAGCGTTTCGGGCATGAAAAACTTAAATGACTAAAGCTTAATACTAATTGACCATAAAGAGTAAAATGAAAACATGGAATGAAAATATAGCTGAAAAAGCAGCACAAATACAATTCTGTCGACAAACAGCGCTCTTTAAAAAAAAACAGACATTGGTTGACAATAGAGGGGTAAGGTAGGTTACATGGAATTTATTAGGTATAGCTTCGTTTTTATCTTAAACTGGTTGAGAGGTACAGTCTTTAACATGGTTGGGAAGGTCATTCCACAATCTGGGTCCCTTGATTTGTAGAGCATTTCTAGTTTGATTAAGTCGTACTCTAGGAATATCAAAAGTATATATTTCTGGTGTGGTGCTCATGGGTTCTGTTACAACCTTCTATGAAGCTTTGAGGTCAAGATTGGCATTACAGTTTAGCGTTTTATATATGTATAATACACATGAGAGAATGTGCAGTGACTTAATGTCTAACATATTCAGAGATTTGAGTAGGGGTACCGAGTGATGTCTGGGGCCAGAGTTGGATATTGTCCTAATAGCAGCTTTGTGTTGAGTAATTAGAGGACGTAAATGATTTTGGGTAGTAGAACCCCAAGCACTAATACCATAGTTGAGATATGGATAGATAAGGGAGTAATAGAGAGATACCAGGGCAGGGCGGGGTACATAATATCTGATCTTAGAAAGAATGCCAACAGTTTTTGAAACTTTTTTTTGATATATTTAGAATGTGTCCCTGGAAATTCAGCTTGTGGTCAATGAGAATGCCAAGGAAGTATGTGTTTGTGGGAGAAAGGAATTGGCAAAATGATCAGGGAAAGAGAAGAGCCTCAAAATAACAATTCACTTAGGGTATATTACACTAACAGTCGAAGTCTAAGAAATAAAATTAACGAATTAAATGCTCTTGTCTGCACAGAAAAAATAGATATTATTGCACTTACCGAAATGTGGATGAATGTAGAAAATAGAGAACTATTAGCTGAATATCAAATAAATGGATTTAAACTATTTCACACAGATCGATATATTAGACGAGGAGGTGGAGTAGCCATATATGTTAGGGACAATTTGAAATGTAGTCTCAAAGAGGGAATCAAAACTGAGCCACACACAGAAACTATTTGGATAGAATTAAACGAAAAAGCCAATAATATTATAATAGGAGTAATATATAGGCCACCAAATTTAGACAGAATGGAAGCAAAGCATCTATGGTATGAAATATCTAGGGCATCTAGATCTAACAAATTTTTCGGTCAAATTGATTGGAAAGTCTTGGGTATGGGGTGGGGGCCGGTCTTGGAGCGAGACATGAACCCGTGACGTAATAGGTGACGTAAACGGGGATTTCGATGTGGATTCAATATATAACTTATTTATGAATATTCTAAACAAAGCACAGGAACGTAGTATACCATACAAATTGAATAGATCGAATACTAATGACCCAAAGTGGATAACAAAGAATTTGAAGAACCTTATAGGTAAAAAGAGAGCTTGGTACAAAAGGATTATAAATGGGGAGGTCACTTTAGAACAGGAATTCGTACAACTGGTTAGAAATGTTAAAAAAGAGATAAGGAAAGCAAAAAGAAACTATGAAGTTCGCATAGCAGGGCAAGCAAAGACAAATCCTAAATGTTTTTTTCAGTTATATCGTACTAAGACTAGGGAAAGGATAGGTCCATTAAAAACTGAGACAGGTCAAATAACAGATAGTGATGAAGAGATGAGTAGTATTTTTAATAAATATTTTGTATCTGTATTTACTAAAGAAGAACTTAACAATATGCCTTCAGCCTAACACGTCTATGTGGGTAATAATAATAATAATAATAATAATAATAATAATTTTATTTAGGTAAGGTACATACATAAAGAGATTTTACAAAGTTTGTTGGCTTTATAGATAGAGCTAGTACATACAATGCCTAAAGCCACTATTACGCAAAGCGTTTCGGGCAGGAAAAACATTAATGAACTAAAGCTTAAAACTAATGGGTAAAAAGAATAATATGTGTTGAGTACAAATAAAAATAGAGGTAAAAGAGGGGGGAACATTGTTGAAAAAGCAGCACAAATACAATTACAAATTATTACAGAAAATTACATTCAAACAGCGTTGATTTGAAAAACAAAAAACAAAACAAAAAAACATACATGGGTTGACAACAGAGGGGTAAGGTGAGTTACAGGGAATTTATTAGGTATAGCTTCGTTTTTAACTTAAACTGGTTGAGAGAGGTACAGTCTTTAACATGGTTGGGAAGGTCATTCCACATTCTGGGCCCCTTGATTTGTAGAGCATTTCTGGTTTGATTAAGTCGTACTCTAGGAATATCAAAACTGTATTTATTTCTGGTGTGGTGCTCATGGGTTCTGTTACAACCTTCTATGAAGCTTTTGAGATCAGGATTGGCATTATAGTTTAGCGTTTTATATATGTATAATACACATGAGAGAATGTGCAGTGACTTAATGTCTAACATATTCAGAGATTTGAGTAGGGGTACCGAGTGATGTCTGGGGCCAGAATTGGATATTGTCCTAATAGCAGCTTTGTGTTGAGTAATTAGAGGACGTAAGTGATTTTGGGTAGTAGAGCCCCAAGCACAAATACCATAGTTGAGATATGGATAGATAAGGGAGTAATAGAGAGTCACCAGGGCAGGGCGTGGTACATAATATCTGATCTTAGAAAGAATGCCCACAGTTTTTGAAACTTTTTTTGATATGTTTAGAATGTGTCCCTGGAAATTCAGCTTGTGGTCAATGAGAATGCCAAGGAATTTGCCATCTAATTTGTTACAAATTTGGGTATTGTTTATTTTGAGATTTATTTGATTAGAGGATTTATTGCCAAACAGAATATAGAAAGTTTTGTCAATGTTAAGGGTGAGTTTGTTGGCAGTTAGCCACAGATGGACTTTATTAAGCTCAGTATTTACTGTGGCATTTAGAGCAAGGGGATCAGGACTGGAGTAAATGAAGGTTGTGTCGTCAGCAAATAGAATTGGTTTGAGGTGTTGGGAGGCATTTGGAAGGTCATTAATGTAGATGAGAAAGAGGAGAGGGCCAAGTATGCTGCCCTGGAAAACACCAATGTTGATGGGTAGGGTGGGAGAAATTGTATTATTCACAGAAACACATTGGAGCCTGTCAGTAAGGTAGGATTTGAGGTATTGTAGGGAGTGTCCTCTGACACCATAATGATTTAATTTAAGAAGAAGGTTTTGGTGGTTGACAGTATCGAAAGCTTTACGCAGGTCCACAAATAACCCAACAGGGAACTCATTTTTATCAAGAGCTGTATGAATCGAGTTAAGCATACTAATAAGTGCATCGTTAGTGCTTTTTTTTGGGCCTGAAGCCATATTGGCAAGGGCTAAGTATATTGAGTTTGGCTAGATATGAGTAAAGCTGCTTATAGATTAGTTTTTCAAAAATTTTTGACAAGTTTGGCAGGATTGATATAGGTCTGTAGTTGACCAGACCACACACTAGAAATTGAAGGGACGACGACGTTTCGGTCCGTCCTGGACCATTCTCAAGTCGACAATCGACTTGAGAATGGTCCAGGACGGACCGAAACGTCGTCGTCCCTTCAATTTCTAGTGTGTGGTCTGGTCAACATACTTCAGCCACGTTATTGTGACTCATCGCCTGCAGGTCTGTAGTTGTTAACATCTGTGAGATCACCACATTTGTGGACAGGCGTTACTCTCGCTTTTTTTTAGAATATCTGGAAAGGTTTGGAGTTCAAGTGACTTGTTGAAGAGCAAAGCAATAGCAGGGGCTAAAGATCTGGAGGCTTTTTTGTAGATTAAAGTTGGTATCTCCTCAAGGGCACCAGACTTGGTTTTAAGGGAAAGGATTATCTCATTGACGTCAGTGGAATTAATAGGCTTTAGGTACAGAGACTGTGGATAGTTACCTGCAAGATAGTCCTTATTGTCAGTACTGGAAGATGGAATATCATTAGCAAGGGATGAACCAATGGAAGAGAAGAACCTATTGAACTCAATTGCAGAATCAGAGGCTGAAAGCTGACCATCGTTATTAGACAGGAGAGTCGGTTTGTTATTTATAGACTTCTTTGATCTCAATATTTGTGAAATTGTTCTCCAAGTTTGTTTAATGTTGCTCTTTATTTGGGTAAATTTATCTTCGTAGTATTTAGTTTTGGCTCGTCTAATTATCTTAGATAGCAATAATGAGTAATTCTTTGAGAATTCTTTGGAGACAATTCCTAACCTATACTTCTTCTCAAGGTCATGTTTTTTATTAATAGATTTAAGTATTCCCTTTGTAAGCCAGGGATTGTTAAGCCTTTTGGTTGTGACTTGTTTTGTAAGCATAGGACAGTGGGTATTATAAAGGCTAAGAGTTTTTTGAAGAAAAGATTGAACTGCTAGGTTGATGTCCTCTATGTTACCTAACTCGGACTCCCAGTTGACATTATCAGTAGCAGTTATAAAATTGTCTATAGCAGCTTCATTGTGTAGTCTAAAACGTATCTCTCTTGACTCAAGAGGTGGTTTGCTAATGTTAGTTAAGAGAAATGTGGGGTAATGGTCTGTAGTGCTATCGGTGATTATACCTGAAGTAAGCGGAGAGGTTATGTTTGTCCAGATGTGATCTAGAGTCGTGGCAGTGCTATCAGTGATTCTAGTAGGCCTAGTGATTAAGGGTATGAGGAAGCAGAAATTCATACAGTTGAGGAAGCTAACAGCAGTAGGGTGTTCTGGCTCGCAGAGGTCAATATTAAAGTCTCCTGCGATAATTAGGGGGTTTTTGTTCAGTCTGTTATCAAGTATTAGATTTCTAAGGTTTGAGTTGAATTCGGACACATCAGTGTTAGGAATTCTATAAACTGCACCCACAGACAGGACAGACTCGGCACCCTTGACTCTGAAGCTGGCGAAGATATACTCCCCATAGCAGTCTCTAGTTCTAATTTCCTTTAAGCATGTTAGTTCTTGGTAGTAGTAAAGAGCAGTGCCACCACCTCTCTGAAGTTGACGACAGTTGTGAATTGCTGAGTAGTTAGGCATGTTAAAGAGTTGAGTAGTATCCTCTTTCAACCATGTTTCAGTAAGTATAATAAAAGAGAATTTGTTGTCAATAGCTTCAATCAAGGCACTAACATCATCGAAGTGTTTACCTAGGGATCTAACGTTCAAATTGATTACAGAGATATTGTGATAATGAGTTACTACATTGTTTACATCATGTGCTGCAAAATATCTGCAATTTAGATCATTAAAGTGATTATTGTCATAGATAGTGGATAAGAGGTTAAGTTCTGGGTCTTTACTTGACTGCATAAAAAAAGCTGATATTCTTAAATAAGTTATATATTGAATCCACATCGAAATCCCCATTTACGTCACCTATCGCTGGGTTCATGTCTCGCTCCAAGACCGGCCCCCACCCCATACCCAAGACTTTCCAATCAATTTGACCCAAAAAATTTCTAAGGCTATTAAAATCAGCTTTTCGAAAATCTGGCACTTTAACTGAATTTTCTCCTACAGGTCTATTCCATTCTATGCTAAATCTGATTTCTTTGTGATCACTGTTCCCTAGCTCACTCCCTATTTCGATGCCATTAATTTGTGTTTCCCTGTTAGTTAACACTAAATCTAAAATATTATTTTCCCGTGTTGGTTCCTTAATGTGTTGCATAAGAAAGCAATCGTCAATTAATTCTAGAAAATCTTCTGCTTCACTATTCCCTGTTTTGTTCAACCAGTTTATTCCACTAAAATTAAAGTCACCCATGACGTAAATACTGTTAGATCTAGATGCCCTAGATATTTCATCCCATAGATGCTTTGCTTCCATTCTGTCTAAATTTGGTGGCCTATATATAACTCCTATTATAATACTATTTGCTTTTTCGTATAATTCTATCCAAATAGTTTCTGTGTGTGGCTCAGTTTTGATTCCCTCTTTGAGACTACATTTCAAATTGTCCCTAATATATATGGCTACTCCCCCTCCTCGTCTAATATATCTATCTGTGTGAAATAGTTTAAATCCATTTATTTGATATTCAGCTAATAGTTCTCTATTTTCTACATTCATCCACGTTTCGAAAGTGCAATAATATCTATTTTTTCTGTGCAGACAAGAGCATTTAATTC
>NC_091190.1:9890853-9905853 GCF_040958095.1 Procambarus clarkii | reverse complement strand
ATGTATAATCATGTACATACATGTGCTAAACTAAGCCTAGGACTATTGAGATTTGGTTGTTGCTCTACATTTCTTGACAAATATAAAGTAATTATAAAATATGAACGGCCTGTCAATAGGCCGTTCTACCTCTTCGCCCTTGCTTCATTACACACAGATATCACAAAAGCGTTATGTATCAAATGAACAAATCCACAACGACCGTGACGAGGGTTCGAACCTACGTCCGAGATTATCCCAGAAGCTTCCTTAATCGATTGAGCTGCGACATTGGCAAAAGAGTTGAAACCAGAAGTTATACCAAACATACTTGGATCTTGCAGCCTCTCCAAGGCATAAACCAGGGTTTTACACAACTCCCCCATGCACTCGAGCTATGTCAATAGGCCGTTCTGCCTCTTCTCCCTTACATCATTACATTCAGAATTCACAATAGCATGATGCATCAAATGAACAAATCCACAAAGACCGTGACGATGATTCAAACCTACGTCCGAGATTATCCCAGAAGCTTCCTTAATCGACTGAGCTATGACATGGTCAAAGTAGTTGAAACCAGAAGTTGTACCAAAGTTACTTGGATCCTGCATCCTCTCTGAGACACAAACCAGGGTTTTACACAACTCCTCCATGCCCTCAAGCAATGTCAATAGGCCGTTCTAACTCTTCGACCTTTCGTCATTACACACAGAAATCACAATAGCCTGACACATGAAATGAACAAATCCACAAAGGCCATGATGAGGATTCGAGCCTGCGTCAGAGATCATCCCAGTTGCTGCGCTAATATTCTGAGCTACGACATAGTCAAAAGAGTTGAAACCAGATGTTGTTCCAAACTTACTTGGATCCTGCAGCCTCTCCGAGACACAAACCAGGGTTTTACACAACTCCCTCATGCCCTCAAGCTATTTCAATAGGCCGTTCTACCTATTCGCCCTTACTTCATTCCACACAGAAATTACAATAACGTGATGCACCATATGAACAAATCCACAAGGGCCGTGTCGAAGATTCGATCCTACCTTCGAGATCATCCTTGACGCTGCGTTAATCTATTGAGCTACGATATGGTGAAAAGAGTTGAAACCAGAAGTTGTACCAAACTTACTTGGATCCTGCAACCTCTCCAAGACACAAACCAGGGTTTTACATAACTCCCCCATGCACTCGAGCTATGTCAATAGGCCGTTCTACCTCTTCGCCCTTACTTCATTCCACACAGAAATCACAATAGTGTGATGCATCAAATGAAATATCCCCATAGGCCGTGACGAGGATTCGAACCTACGTCCGAGATTATCCCAGAAGCTTCCTTAATCGATTACAAAACAATCAAAACAACAATTTTTCTGCAAGAAAAAGTACAAAGGAATTCACTGAAAAAAAACACATACCCAAAAAAAACAGGTAAGTAAATAAATTGGACACAGAATATTTAATGTCACAGGAGAACCTAGAAAAATAAAAATAACTAAAGCATGACAGTTGGTAAATGGCTTCCTGTAGCCCAGATGAATGTTATTCAGGCAACCGGGACAGAGCGTCGGCTATCACGTTGAGCCGGCCCGGTAGGTGGCTAATAGACAGATTGAAGTCCTGTAGGTACAATGCCTACCTGAGGATGCGTTTATTCTTCCCCCTTCACCTGAGTCAGGAAGACTAGTGGGTTATGGTCCGTGTACACTTCCACTATATTACCTGTTAGGTAAACTTCGAACTTTTTACATGTTAACACTAGCGCCAACGCCTCTTTTTCTACCACTGAATAATTGCGTTGCACCTTGTCGAATTTCACAGAGTAATAATATACTGGGTGTTCCACCTGATCATCCCCAGTTTGCAACAACACTGCACCAGCATCCGAGTCAGACGCGTCAACATGAACTTTAAACAGTCGGTCGAACCTTGGACTAGCAAGCACTGGGGCGGAAGCTAAGATCAATTTAAAATTTTTAAATGCCTCTGCACAGTCTGATGACCACTTAAATTTAACGGCCTTCCGCAACAAGTCTGTGAGAGGAGTTGTAACACTGGAAAAGTTCTGACAAAAGCGTTGATAGTACGCACACCTACCGATAAATCGTTGAATGTCCTTTTTAGACTGAAGCACGGGATACTCAAGAATGGCACTGATTTTATCTTGCCGAGGTAATACTTTTCCTTGGCCTACTTCATAACCGAGGTACGTCACTGTGCCTTGGCCAAAATGACACTTTTTTGCATTTAAGGTAAGATTTGCCTTTTTCAAGATTGCGAACAACTGGCGTATGCCTATGCCAGACAATGAGAACACTACACATTATACTTAGCTGGGTATCAAAGACACAGAAATAAAGAAACGAGAGGAAGGGGAGGAGGCTCCTTTCACCAGAGCCAGCCAGCAGAGAAGAGAGAGCGTCTCCTTCCCCAGCTCACTCGCTGCCAGCAGACTACTCAACTAATCGTACAGCAGTCCAATCCCAAGTTCACTCAGATTTACTCTACAATTGATTAGAAAGTATTAGTAAACATAGTTGGCGCCCATTTTATTATTTAATAATCAACCCCAAGCTAATTACGCGGCTAATTCTTGGTTCAGAAATAGGGTAGAATATATATATGAAACACATGTGTGATAATAGTAGTTTGGGTACATAATTATAACGACTGTGTTTATGTACGAAAAAAACTCTGCAGTTGCCTTGATGCTTACAGCAAACTATCTGCCTGAAGTGATTGTACTGTGTGTAACTATGTGCTCGATCGTACCATTATGTAGTATTGGAACCACAAGCAGCCAACGTAGGTTCGAACCCTCGTCACGATCGTTGTGGATTTGTTCATTTGATACATAACGCTTTTGTGATATCTGTGTGTAATGAAGCAAGGGCGAAGAGGTAGAACGGCCTATTGACAGGCCGTTCATATTTTATAATTACTTTATATTTGTCAAGAAATGTAGAGCAACAACCAAATCTCAATAGTCCTAGGCTTAGTTTAGCACATGTATGTACATGATTATACATGTTAGGCCTCAGATAGCTTGTATTAGGCCTGGGAAGGTGGTTTTATTAGCAACATATGTATAAAATCTTTTCCAGTCTGTTCAATATCAAAATACAATAATAAAAAATCTACCCTGTGGTACACACAGAAATCACAATCGCGTGATGCGTCAAATGAACAAATCCACAAGGGCCGTGACGAGGATTCGAAGTCCGAGAGCATCCCAGACGCTGCCGTAATCGACTGAGCTACGACATAGTCAAAAGAGTTAAAGCCGAAGTTCTACTGAACTTACCGGATCCTGCAGCCTCTCCGAGACACCTTGTTGTAGTTATGCTTCAATTTATATTATAAAGATATTATAAAGCTTGAATATATTGGGCCGTTCAACAGCCTGGAACCCTCGCTCCATAACTCTACAGGCTGTCTATTTATGGTGAGTATTTAAAGACGTCTTTATATACGAATTATCTTTATTAAACAATTAAATATTCCATATTTTGGGGGATAAAGCAAATGAGACATTACAGAAACTTTCAAGACAATGTTTCAATTAGATGTACTTATATAAATATTCTTGGCAATTACCCTCATGATGTACCTGGTTGATGGGGTTCTGGGAGTTCTTCTACTCCCCAAGCCCGGCCCGAGGCCAGGCTTGACTTGTGAGAGTGTGGTCCACTGGGCTGTTGCTTGGAGTGGCCCGCAGCTATCACCATGTTTACAACTTGCTAGATGTACATGAACTATTAATTTACCAACGTTGCATTACAGACTTTAGTTAAATCAGCTTCATAGTATCCCTAATTTCTCAGTAGGCATGACAATGACTGGTTTGGTTTTGCAACATTGCCTATGTCCAGTTTAATAAATCTATCTATTGCAGGCGATGAGTCACAATAACGTGGCTGAAGTATGTTGACCAGACCACACACTAGAAATTGAAGGGACGACGACGTTTCGGTCCGTCCTGGACCATTCTCAAGTCGATTGTGAGAATGACTTGACTTGACAAGTCAAGTCATCTATTATTACCTCCTCTGATACTATAATATTGCTTCTTCTGATCTGAGGTTTCTTATGCCAGAGCTCCACTCTGGTTTGGTCTTGAAGACTTTCTGAAACCTTTTGTTTAAATTCTTGCAGATGTCCTTGCAATTTTCTGTTAAAATGTTTCCTCTGATTTGCTTGAAAACGTGGTTCTCTACTCTGGTCTCTCCTTGCATGGTTGTGCAATAGCCATGGCTGCTGTTTAACTTTAGATACAATGTCATTCTCATACTGTTACTCTCCTGCTCTCTTTAGTGCCATCACTTGGTTCAGTATTCTGCTGTCTAGTTTTTCCTCATGTACAGTACAGTTTAGCAGGAAATATTGCACCTACAATTAAATCACACTAACACGTGATGAATAAAATATTGTTTTTTGATGTGCATATGAATAAAATATTATTGCAATAGGTGGACAGGACATTACATTGTGTTTCTGGAGTTCAGACATGCCAGTTCAATATTAACTGTTTCCTTTAAGTAATACATATTGAAATACTAAGTAAAAATTAAAAATACAAATATGATCTTCAATTAGTAATAACTTGTCACATGAGAGAATGTGCAGTGACTTAATGTCTAACATATTCAGAGATTTGAGTAGGGGTACCGAGTGATGTCTGGGGCCAGAATTGGATATTGTCCTAATAGCAGCTTTGTGTTGAGTAATTAGAGGACGTAAGTGATTTTGGGTAGTAGAGCCCCAAGCACAAATACCATAGTTGAGATATGGATAGATAAGGGAGTAATAGAGAGTCACCAGGGCAGGGCGTGGTACATAATATCTGATCTTAGAAAGAATGCCCACAGTTTTTGAAACTTTTTTTGATATGTTTAGAATGTGTCCCTGGAAATTCAGCTTGTGGTCAATGAGAATGCCAAGGAATTTGCCATCTTATTTGTTACAAATTTGGGTATTGTTTATTTTGAGATTTATTTGATTAGAGGATTTATTGCCAAACAGAATATAGAAAGTTTTGTCAATGTTAAGGGTGAGTTTGTTGGCAGTTAGCCACAGATGGACTTTATTAAGCTCAGTATTTACTGTGGCATTTAGAGCAAGGGGATCAGGATTGGAGTAAATGAAGGTTGTGTCGTCAGCAAATAGAATTGGTTTGAGGTGTTGGGAGGCATTTGGAAGGTCATTAATGTAGATGAGAAAGAGGAGAGGGCCAAGTATGCTGCCCTGGAAAACACCAATGTTGATGGGTAGGGTGGGAGAAATTGTATTATTCACAGAAACACATTGGAGCCTGTCAGTAAGGTAGGATTTGAGGTATTGTAGGGAGTGTCCTCTGCCACCATAATGATGTAATTTAAGAAGAAGGTTTTGGTGGTTGACAGTATCGAAAGCTTTACGCAGGTCCACAAATAACCCAACAGGGAACTCATTTTTATCAAGAGCTGTATGAATCGAGTTAAGCATACTAATAAGTGCATCGTTAGTGCTTTTTTTGGGCCTGAAGCCATATTGGCAAGGGCTAAGTATATTGAGTTTGGCTAGATATGAGTAAAGCTGCTTATAGATTAGTTTTTCAAAATTTTTTGACAAGTTTGGCAGGATTGATATAGGTCTGTAGTTGTTAACATCTGTGAGATCACCACATTTGTGGACAGGCGTTACTCTCGCTTTTTTTAGAATATCTGGAAAGGTTTGGAGTTCAAGTGACTTGTTGAAGAGCAAAGCAATAGCAGGGGCTAAAGATCTGGAGGCTTTTTTGTAGATTAAAGTTGGTATCTCCTCAAGGGCACCAGACTTGGTTTTAAGGGAAAGGATTATCTCATTGACGGCCTCAGATAGCTTGTATTAGGCCTGGGAAGGTGGTTTTATTAGCAACATATGTATAAAATCTTTTCCAGTCTGTTCAATATCAAAATACAATAATAAAAAATCTACCCTGTGGTACACACAGAAATCACAATCGCGTGATGCGTCAAATGAACAAATCCACAAGGGCCGTGACGAGGATTCGAAGTCCGAGAGCATCCCAGACGCTGCCGTAATCGACTGAGCTACGACATAGTCAAAAGAGTTAAAGCCGAAGTTCTACTGAACTTACCGGATCCTGCAGCCTCTCCGAGACACCTTGTTGTAGTTATGCTTCAATTTATATTATAAAGATATTATAAAGCTTGAATATATTGGGCCGTTCAACAGCCTGGAACCCTCGCTCCATAACTCTACAGGCTGTCTATTTATGGTGAGTATTTAAAGACGTCTTTATATACGAATTATCTTTATTAAACAATTAAATATTCCATATTTTGGGGGATAAAGCAAATGAGACATTACAGAAACTTTCAAGACAATGTTTCAATTAGATGTACTTATATAAATATTCTTGGCAATTACCCTCATGATGTACCTGGTTGATGGGGTTCTGGGAGTTCTTCTACTCCCCAAGCCCGGCCCGAGGCCAGGCTTGACTTGTGAGAGTGTGGTCCACTGGGCTGTTGCTTGGAGTGGCCCGCAGCTATCACCATGTTTACAACTTGCTAGATGTACATGAACTATTAATTTACCAACGTTGCATTACAGACTTTAGTTAAATCAGCTTCATAGTATCCCTAATTTCTCAGTAGGCATGACAATGACTGGTTTGGTTTTGCAACATTGCCTATGTCCAGTTTAATAAATCTATCTATTGCAGGCGATGAGTCACAATAACGTGGCTGAAGTATGTTGACCAGACCACACACTAGAAATTGAAGGGACGACGACGTTTCGGTCCGTCCTGGACCATTCTCAAGTCGATTGTGAGAATGACTTGACTTGACAAGTCAAGTCATCTATTATTACCTCCTCTGATACTATAATATTGCTTCTTCTGATCTGAGGTTTCTTATGCCAGAGCTCCACTCTGGTTTGGTCTTGAAGACTTTCTGAAACCTTTTGTTTAAATTCTTGCAGATGTCCTTGCAATTTTCTGTTAAAATGTTTCCTCTGATTTGCTTGAAAACGTGGTTCTCTACTCTGGTCTCTCCTTGCATGGTTGTGCAATAGCCATGGCTGCTGTTTAACTTTAGATACAATGTCATTCTCATACTGTTACTCTCCTGCTCTCTTTAGTGCCATCACTTGGTTCAGTATTCTGCTGTCTAGTTTTTCCTCATGTACAGTACAGTTTAGCAGGAAATATTGCACCTACAATTAAATCACACTAACACGTGATGAATAAAATATTGTTTTTTGATGTGCATATGAATAAAATATTATTGCAATAGGTGGACAGGACATTACATTGTGTTTCTGGAGTTCAGACATGCCAGTTCAATATTAACTGTTTCCTTTAAGTAATACATATTGAAATACTAAGTAAAAATTAAAAATACAAATATGATCTTCAATTAGTAATAACTTGTCGCTAAAGTTCCCATTATAATTCAAATTCACCAATTACCAAAGCCAAATCGATTATAGTAAGCTCTCAACCATTCTAACTGATATTACAAAGACAACCGCATTCCTCTCGTGGACGTCGACAGCTTTTGCAGAACCAGTTCCGGTTGATGTTGATGCCAAAGAATGATGGCGATTTCCACGTCGAGTTATCTTCTTTAGTGGATTCCTTCCCTGGTGCGGTTGACGCCTGGGTTGATGGTACGTTATCGCTGGCCGCGGATCTCCCGGCAGCGTCGCTGGTTACTTGGGGTGACTCCCAAGTCGCCCCAAGTCGGTTACTGTGTCGTTCCATCGTCACTATCTTT
This sequence comes from Procambarus clarkii, assembly GCF_040958095.1. Classification (NCBI taxonomy): domain Eukaryota; kingdom Metazoa; phylum Arthropoda; class Malacostraca; order Decapoda; family Cambaridae; genus Procambarus; species Procambarus clarkii. Next base: position 9,898,108 of record NC_091190.1, on the reverse strand, counting down.
TTTCTGGATACAGCTACAAAATAGAGATGTACTATTGGTGATCAGCAGCCTTGTCACACAAAGTCTTGACCTTCAACACACTAAGAATGTAAGATTACATCACACGCATTGCGTGGCTCTGAATGAAGAGACTCACTAGTCATAAGTTTATATTTGCCCTGGGTGAGATGTAACCACCGTGGGTGAGATGTAACCACCCAGCTGGATACACAAAATATGACAAGAAAGTGCAAAATGCCAATTGGCTAATACAAAGCACGTTATTTATTTGTATCCAATCAAACTCATTCTTACATATGATAATCATTCTAACTATTCCAAATCTATTACATTGGTGGCCATATATATATATATATATATATATATATATATATATATATATATATATATATATATATATATATATATATATATATATATATATATATATATATATATATATATAAGAGAACATAAGAAGATAAGAACAAAGACAACTGCAGAAGGCCTATTGGCCCATTCGAGGCAGCTCTTATTTATAACCACCCAATCCCACTCATATGCATGTCCAACCCATGCTTGAAAAAATCGAGGGACCCCACCTCCACCATGTTACGCGGCAATTGGTTCCACAAATCAACAACCCTGTTACTGAACCAGTATTTACCTAAGTCTTTCCTAAATCTAAACTTATCCAATTTACACCCATTTTTTCATGTTCCGTCTTGTGTTGATACTTTTAATACCCTATTAATATCCCCTTTGTTATGTCCATTCATCCACTTGTAAACCTCTATCATGTCACCCCTAACTCTTCGCCTTTCCAGTGAATGCAACTTAAGCTTTGTTAATCTTTCTTCATATGAAGGATTTCTAATTTGGGGAATTAACTTAGTCATCCTACGCTGGACCCGTTCAAGTGAAGTTATATCCATTCTATAATACGGCGACCAAAACTGATCTGCATTATCTAAATGGGGCCTAACCATTCCATCACCTAACCAGAGCAAGATATAGCTTACGAACCACACCAGGTGTCTTGTTACTAACGCTGCGATTAATAAATCCGAGTGTCCGATTTGCCTTATTACGAACATTCATGCATTGATCCGTTTGTTTTAAATTCTTACTAATCATAACACCCAGATCCCTGTCGCAATCCGACTTCGCAATCTCAACACCATCTAGCTCGTATCTTGTAACTCTATCATCATTACCTAGCCTCAGAACTTTACATTTAGCAGCATTAAACTGCTTCTGCCAATCCTTTGACCATTTCAAAACTCTATCTAGATCAACTTGAAGCGATAGTGAGTCCTCCTCCGAATTAATTTTCCTACCGATTTTCGTATCATCGGCAAATTTGTAAATGTTGCTACTCAAACCTGAATCTAAATCATTTATATATATTATAAACAACAGAGGTTCCAGGACAGAGCCTTGAGGCACTCCACTTACATTTTCCCACTCTGACTTGACTCCATTTATACTAACTTTCTGTTTCCTTTGGTATAGCCATGCCCTAATCCAGCTTAATATAGCACCCCCAAAACCATGAGCCTCTATCTTTTTAATCAGTCTTTCATGTGGCACTGTATCAAAAGCTTTGCTAAAGTCAACGTACACAACATCACAATCATAAGAACATAAGAACAAAGGTAACTGCAGAAGGCCTATTGGCCCATACGAGGCAGCTCCTATCTATAACCACCCAATCCTACTCATATACTTGTCTAACCCGCGCTTGAAACAATCGAGGGACCCCACCTCCACCACGTTACGCGGTAATTGGTTCCACAAATCAACAACCCTGTTACCGAACCAGTATTTACCCAAGTCTTTCCTAAATCTAAACTTATACAATTTATTCCCATTGTTTCGTGTTCTGTCTTGTGTTGATACTTTTAATACCCTATTAATATCTCCTTTGTTATGTCCATTCATCCACTTGTAAACCTCTATCATGTCACCCCTAACTCTTCGCCTTTCCAGTGAATGCAATTTAAGATTTGTTAATTTTTCTTTATATGAAAGATTTCTAATTTGGGGAATTAACTTAGTCATCCTATGCTGGACACGTTCAAGTGAATTTATATCCATTCTATAGTACGGCGGCCAAAACTAAACTGCATAATCTAAATGGGCCCTAACCAGAGCAAGATATAGCTGAAGAACCACACCAGATGTCTTGTTACTAACGTTTCGATTAATAAATCCCAGTGTCCTATTTGCCTTATTACGAACATTCATGCATGCATAATCCTTACCACTATCAACTGCCTCAATTGGCAAAGACAAAGCAACGAGGAGCATTGAAGCGCAGGTCCCTCAAACTGCTCGAAAGGAAAAGGGAGAATCGAAGCGAATTTTGGTTGTGGGAGATTCCCAGGTGAGATATTTAGACAGAACGTTTTGTGCCAGAGATAGGGGGAACAGATTAAGGGTTTGCTATCCGCGAGCTGGAATTGGTAATATTGTTGGAAACATGAATGATATTATGACGGGAAATGGGAACAAACCCATTATTTGTATTAGTGCAGGGGGTAATGATGTTGAACGAGTTAGGAGTGAGGAACTAATACAGAGATTCAGGACAGCCATTCAAAATCAAATCAAATCAAATGTTTATTTAGTTAAGTTACATACATACAAAAGATTTTACAAAGAGTGATGGATTTATAGATAGGGCTAGTACATACAATGCCTAAAGCCACTATTACGCAAAGCGTTTCGGGCATGAAAAACTTAAATGACTAAAGCTTAATACTAATTGACCATAAGGAGTAAAATGAAAACATGGAATGAAAATATAGCTGAAAAAGCAGCACAAATACAATTCTGTCGACAAACAGCGCTCTTAAAAAAAAAACAGACATTGGTTGACAATAGAGGGGTAAGGTAGGTTACATGGAATTTATTAGGTATAGCTTCGTTTTTATCTTAAACTGGTTGAGAGGTACAGTCTTTAACATGGTTGGGAAGGTCATTCCACAATCTGGGTCCCTTGATTTGTAGAGCATTTCTAGTTTGATTAAGTCGTACTCTAGGAATATCAAAACTGTATTTATTTCTGGTGTGGTGCTCATGGGTTCTGTTACAACCTTCTATGAAGCTTTTGAGGTCAGGATTGGCATTATAGTTTAGCGTTTTATATATGTATAATACACATGAGAGAATGTGCAGTGACTTAATGTCTAACATATTCAGAGATTTGAGTAGGGGTACCGAGTGATGTCTGGGGCCAGAATTGGATATTGTCCTAATAGCAGCTTTGTGTTGAGTAATTAGAGGACGTAAGTGATTTTGGGTAGTAGAGCCCCAAGCACAAATACCATAGTTGAGATATGGATAGATAAGGGAGTAATAGAGAGTCACCAGGGCAGGGCGTGGTACATAATATCTGATCTTAGAAAGAATGCCCACAGTTTTTGAAACTTTTTTTGATATGTTTAGAATGTGTCCCTGGAAATTCAGCTTGTGGTCAATGAGAATGCCAAGGAATTTGCCATCTTATTTGTTACAAATTTGGGTATTGTTTATTTTGAGATTTATTTGATTAGAGGATTTATTGCCAAACAGAATATAGAAAGTTTTGTCAATGTTAAGGGTGAGTTTGTTGGCAGTTAGCCACAGATGGACTTTATTAAGCTCAGTATTTACTGTGGCATTTAGAGCAAGGGGATCAGGATTGGAGTAAATGAAGGTTGTGTCGTCAGCAAATAGAATTGGTTTGAGGTGTTGGGAGGCATTTGGAAGGTCATTAATGTAGATGAGAAAGAGGAGAGGGCCAAGTATGCTGCCCTGGAAAACACCAATGTTGATGGGTAGGGTGGGAGAAATTGTATTATTCACAGAAACACATTGGAGCCTGTCAGTAAGGTAGGATTTGAGGTATTGTAGGGAGTGTCCTCTGCCACCATAATGATGTAATTTAAGAAGAAGGTTTTGGTGGTTGACAGTATCGAAAGCTTTACGCAGGTCCACAAATAACCCAACAGGGAACTCATTTTTATCAAGAGCTGTATGAATCGAGTTAAGCATACTAATAAGTGCATCGTTAGTGCTTTTTTTGGGCCTGAAGCCATATTGGCAAGGGCTAAGTATATTGAGTTTGGCTAGATATGAGTAAAGCTGCTTATAGATTAGTTTTTCAAAATTTTTTGACAAGTTTGGCAGGATTGATATAGGTCTGTAGTTGTTAACATCTGTGAGATCACCACATTTGTGGACAGGCGTTACTCTCGCTTTTTTTAGAATATCTGGAAAGGTTTGGAGTTCAAGTGACTTGTTGAAGAGCAAAGCAATAGCAGGGGCTAAAGATCTGGAGGCTTTTTTGTAGATTAAAGTTGGTATCTCCTCAAGGGCACCAGACTTGGTTTTAAGGGAAAGGATTATCTCATTGACGTCAGTGGAATTAATAGGCTTTAGGTACAGAGACTGTGGATAGTTACCTGTAAGATAGTCCTTAATGTCAGTACTGGAAGATGGAATATCATTAGCAAGGGATGAACCAATGGAAGAGAAGAACCTATTGAACTCAATTGCAGAATCAGAGGCTGAAAGCTGACCATCGTTATTAGACAGGAGAGTCGGTTTGTTATTTATAGACTTCTTTGATCTCAATATTTGTGAAATTGTTCTCCAAGTTTGTTTAATGTTGCTCTTTATTTGGGTAAATTTATCTTCGTAGTATTTAGTTTTGGCTCGTCTATTTATCTTAGATAGCAATAATGAGTAATTCTTTGAGAATTCTTTGGAGACAATTCCTAACCTATACTTCTTCTCAAGGTCATGTTTTTTATTAATAGATTTAAGTATTCCCTTTGTAAGCCAGGGATTGTTAAGCCTTTTGGTTGTGACTTGTTTTGTAAGCATAGGACAGTGGGTATTATAAAGGCTAAGAGTTTTTTGAAGAAAAGATTGAACTGCTAGGTTGATGTCCTCTATGTTACCTAACTCGGACTCCCAGTTGACATTATCAGTAGCAGTTATAAAATTGTCTATAGCAGCTTCATTGTGTAGTCTAAAACGTATCTCTCTTGACTCAAGAGGTGGTTTGCTAATGTTAGTTAAGAGAAATGTGGGGTAATGGTCTGTAGTGCTATCGGTGATTATACCTGAAGTAAGCGGAGAGGTTATGTTTGTCCAGATGTGATCTAGAGTCGTGGCAGTGCTATCAGTGATTCTAGTAGGCCTAGTGATTAAGGGTATGAGGAAGCAGGAATTCATACAGTTGAGGAAGCTAACAGCAGTAGGGTGTTCTAGCTCGCAGAGGTCAATATTAAAGTCTCCTGCGATAATTAGGTGGTTTTTGTTCAGTCTGTTATCAAGTATTAGATTTCTAAGGTTTGAGTTGAATTCGGACACATCAGTGTTAGGAATTCTATAAACTGCACCCACAGACAGGACAGACTCGGCACCCTTGACTCTGAAGCTGGCGAAGATATACTCCCCATAGCAGTCTCTAGTTCTAATTTCCTTTAAGCATGTTAGTTCTTGGTGGTAGTAAAGAGCAGTGCTACCACCTCGCTGAAGTTGACGACTGTTGTGAATTGCTGAGTAGTTAGGCATGTTAAAGAGTTGAGTAGTATCCTCTTTCAACCATGTTTCAGTAAGTATAATAAAAGAGAATTTGTTGTCAATAGCTTTAATCAAGGCACTAACATCATCGAAGTGTTTACCTAGGGATCTAACGTTCAAATTGATTACAGAGATATTGTGATAATGAGTTACTACATTGTTTACATCATGTGCTGCAAAATATCTGCAATTTAGATCATTAAAGTGATTATTGTCATAGATAGTGGATAAGAGGTTAAGTTCTGGGTCTATACTTGACTGCATAAAAAAAGCTGATATTCTTAAATAAGTTATATATTGAATCCACATCGAAATCCCCATTTACGTCACCTATCGCTGGGTTCATGTCTCGCTCCAAGACCGGCCCCCACCCCATACCCAAGACTTTCCAATCAATTTGACCCAAAAAATTTCTAAGGCTATTAAAATCAGCTTTTCGAAAATCTGGCACTTTAACTGAATTTTCTCCTACAGGTCTATTACATTCTATGCTAAATCTGATTTCTTTGTGATCACTGTTCCCTAGCTCACTCCCTATTTCGATGCCATTAATTTGTGTTTCCCTGTTAGTTAACACTAAATCTAAAATATTATTTTCCCGTGTTGGTTCCTTAATGTGTTGCATAAGAAAGCAATCGTCAATTAATTATAGAAAATCTTCTGCTTCACTATTCCCTGTTTTGTTCAACCAGTTTATTCCACTAAAATTAAAGTCACCCATGACGTAAATACTGTTAGATCTAGATGCCCTAGATATTTCATCCCATAGATGCTTTGCTTCCATTCTGTCTAAATTTGGCGGCCTATATATAACTCCTATTATAATACTATTTGCTTTTTCGTATAATTCTATCCAAATAGTTTCTGTGTGTGGCTCAGTTTTGATTCCCTCTTTGAGACTACATTTCAAATTGTCCCTAACATATATGGCTACTCCCCCTCCTCGTCTAATATATCTATCTGTGTGAAATAGTTTAAATCCATTTATTTGATATTCAGCTAATAGTTCTCTATTTTCTACATTCATCCACGTTTCGAAAGTGCAATAATATCTATTTTTTCTGTGCAGACAAGAGCATTTAATTCGTTAATTTTATTTCTTAGACTTCTACTGTTAGTGTAATATACCCTAAGTGAATTGTTATTTTGAGGCCCTTCTCTCTCCCTGATCATTTTGCCAATTCCTTTCTCCCACAAACACGTACTTTTATTATCTCCTTCCTTCAAATCAATTCCCATACCTCTATCAGCTAACAGTTTAAACCCAAACAAACACCTCTAACCACTTCTTCCAACGAGTTCGCAACAGCAACAACCCCAGCTCTCGATAGATGCACCCCATCACGAGCATACATTCCATTTCTTCCATAGAAGTGTTCCCAGTTGTCTATGAAAGATATTCCATTTGATTTGCAATATCTTTCCAGCCGGAAATTGACACCAAGTGCCCTCGATATCCATTCATTTCCTACTCCCTTTCTTGGAAGAATGCCACATATGATCGGATTCATCCCTTGCTCCTAACTAATTCAATGGCTGTCCTGAATCTCTGTATTAGTTCCTCACTCCTAACTCGTCAAACATCATTACCCCCTGCACTAATACAAATAATGGTTGTTATTTTGGCCAATTCCCCGAGTTGCCGTCGGGGAATTGGCTCAAATAGCCTCGGCTATCACTTCCTTTTGACGGCCGT
>NC_091190.1:9855853-9883353 GCF_040958095.1 Procambarus clarkii | reverse complement strand
CCAAAGATTATTGGGGAATATAAACCGGGATAAAATGTATTTATTATTTATTTTTTAATCAGTAAGTATTAAAAGAAGGCACCAAGCTGGGAAGGCTATGTAGCACCATTGTGTGTAACAATAAACTAATTTTTTTTGTTAACAAATAATGCAGCTGTATGGTAAAACAAATCCTGTCAGCTGTAAAAATATTGATGCAGTTATTTTAATAAAAAATATAATGAAAGAAACATTACTGGTTTATTTTTATCCTATCTTTTTGTACTGTACAGTATATCCAAGGAAGTGAAAAATTGAGACATAATGCACAATTTAATGAATGATTAGCATGGATTAGCAGTTCAAAAGAAATATGACTATTACATATCAACACGAGATCTTAATGATCCATGGTCAACATGATTTAATAAGGATAATACAGTACTGTATTTGTAATAATACAAACTATATTTTAAAATCTTTATTACTGATTTTTGTTATTAAGAAGATTAGGTATACACAGCAATGTGCTGCTACCCTATTCTATATGGAATATTACACAGTGTAGATAAAAAACTAGCTATAAGTTTATCTAATACTCCCATCTCACAGGATGGTTAGACATACTGTACATGGAATCAATTTAGAAAATACCAGCCTCAATACAAAAAACAAATAAACTCTGACTAAAACCCTCTTTGCGATTTTCACAAGAGGTAAGCACTGAATCATGGAAACATTATTTTATAATTACTCTTACCAGTTTCTACAAGACTCCTTTCAAACAATGTATTTTTAAACATGTTTAGGTATACACAGCAATGTGCTGCTTCCCTATTCTGTATAAAGGAGCACACAGTGTAGATCAAAAACCAGTTACAAGCTCATCCAACATCCTCACCTCACAGGATGGCCAGTCATACGTGGAATTAGGAAAGAACAAAATACTCAATGCTGATCTATTAGCCTCCACTGGCCAAATCTGCGTGCAGCACAAGAATATCTTCCAATATTCCTGAGTGTATGAAGCAATTATAGAACTCAAAATACCTCATAACATTTGGTATGAAGTCACTGATAACAGGGCAATCACAGATATAATGTTGGAGAGTATGTTCTCTCAAGTAGGACTGAAAACAGATGTTTTTTTCCACCAAGAGGGCTATAAACCCATGGAACCGTCTACGCGCTGAAGCCGTAAATGCCAAATACCAGCTAAAAAATATAATTAAGACAATTGGCGGGCCCTTTAACAAGCCGCCGGCTTTCTGTCCTCTTCGAGGCCACTAGATAGTTAGTGGCCCTTGGGTAAATTCAGTAAATATATACAATAATTGTCAGCGCATCTTCCGAGCAACAAGGACAGCTTCACAGTATCTCTTAGAATTACGTAGGTAAACAACAAATGTAACATATTTGTTTACTACAATGTCGGTGCTGGCTGTAGAAGTTGAAAAAACATTGTTTTACTTCGAAATATACTAATTTTATAAGAAAATTTGACGTAAATAGGAGGCAGTAGAGCTCCGATAAACCAGCGCTAAATCTTCCATATGAAGAATGTTGCTGCTCTCTGATTGGCCAAGCGAAACACAGTAGTGACCTCTATCGGCACGCAGGTGAACCAACAAATTTCTTCCTAAGTGGACGTTATTGAATTGCACCTAAGCATCTTCTTAGGGCACACTTAGGAACTTTCGTAGCAAACCCACTTACAAAGAAATACACAGAGCTTCCTGAATCTAGGTCCTGGGGCCGGATTCAGGAAGGTACTTACAAAGGTTTTTCTTCTTAGCTACGAATGTTTTCCTTCTTAGCGCCTTCGTGGCGGCTACGGCGGTATTCAGGTAGCTACACTAAGTGGAAAAACCTTCGTAAGTTCATTCCGGGATCTAGGTAAGGTTTCGACCACTCGTAGCTTTACGTAAACTGGGTATAACTCAATTTTTCTCTACTACATAACACTGGGATCGATTTTAAGATTTTGGAACATAAACAAAAGATTATAAAAATTGAATCTAGTGAAGAGGAGTCCTTCGTGTTAGTTATATATGTATTCTCTGCTTGAAACATGAAGTAAATATGTCTTTTATGATAGTAGAATTAGTTTTATAATAGCAAGATATTATACCATAGTTATTAAGTAAATAAACACTGGTGAACATAAAATATGAGAGAAGGTGATGAGCCCTGCCTGATGGAATCATTTACTATCACCAAATGCCCCTGTTCACCTAGTAGTAAGGGTGTACCTTAGCTATACATACCCATTTCTAATTTATTTAGTTTGGTTTTATTTTGAAATTAAATCTGGGTGAGACATAAAATACAAATATGCTGCACAAATGATGTTAGGTAAGAAGGGTAAAAATGTCAAAAACTTTATTCATTGAATTCTTAAAGCTATAACTATGACTATATAGACTATTAAAAAAAGAGAGGGAAGTAGGGGTCCAAGACCTCTTCCTGTTATACAATTTGGGTGTGGAACAAGTAATTATCAAAAGAAGGCACCATGCCGGGAAGGCTATGTAACAGTAAGGCAGTGAGGTGAGGCAGCTACTTATTTGAGAAATGCTTATTTTATTTACTTTATAAGCTGAGGCAACTTATTTTATTTGAGGAATACTCAGCTGATTCCTCTACATTTAGCATGAAACAAATTTGTTTCCAAGACCTCTTCCTGTTACACAATTTGGCTGTGTGTAACCAAACTAGAAGTGCTCTACAAATCAAGGGACCCAGAATGTGGAATGACCTCCCGAATCATGTCAAAGGCTGTACCTCTCTCAACCAGTTTAAGAGTTAAACCAAGTACTGCCTAATTAACTCCATGTAACCTAACTTACCCCCTAAATGTCAACCCATGTCTTGCTGTTTTTTAAACAACGCTGTTCACCAACATGTGCAATTGCTGATTTAGTCTATGTTAACCCCCCTTTTTGTATTTTTTATTCCTTCTTTCAACACAATTTATACCTAATCCCGATTACTATTAAGTTTTTGTCTGTGTTTTTCCCCCCACACCTTACCCGAAATGCTTTGAGTATTAGTGGCTTTAGGTATTGTATGTACTAGCTCTGCCTATAAATCCAACATTATGTTTGTAAATCAACTGTATGTACTTTTCCTGAATAAAATGTATTTATTATTTATTTTTTAATCAGAAAGTATTAAAAGAAGGCACCAAGCAGGGAAGGCTATGTAGCACCATTGTGTGTAACAATAAACCAATTTTTTTTTAACAAATAATGCACCTGTATGGTAAAACAAATCCTGTCGGCTGTAAAAATATTGATGCAGTTATATAAATAAAAAATATAATGAAAGAAATATTGCTGGTTTATTTCTATCCTATCTTTTTGTACTGTACAGTATATCCAAGGAAGTGAAAAATTGAGACATAATGCACAATTTAATGAATGATTAGCATGGATTAGCAGTTCAAAAGAAATATGACTATTACATATCAACATGAGATCTTAATAATCCATGGTCAACATGACTTAATAAGGATAATAAATATTTTGTATTAGATATTATGTTTGTATTTGTAATAATACAAACTATAATTTAAAATCTTTATTACTGATTTTTGTTATTAAGAAGATTAGGTATACACAGCAATGCGCTGCTACCCTATTCTTTATGGAATATTACAGTGTAGATAAAAACTTGCTATAAGTTTATCTAATACTCCCATCTCACAGGATGGTTAGACATACTGTACCATCTAAATCTAAATCAATTTAGCCATCTAAATCAATTACCATCTAAATCAATTACCATCTAAATTTTCTAAATCAATTTAGAAAATACCAGCCTCAATACAAAAAACAAATCAACTCTGACTAAACAACTCTTCGCGATTTTCACAAGAGGTAAGCACTGAATCATGGAAACATTATACTATAATTACTCTTACCAGTTTCTACAAGACTCCTCTCAAACAATGTATTTTTTAACATGTTTAGGTATACACAGCAATGTGTTGCTTCCCTATTCTGTATAAAGGAGCACACAGTGTAGATCAAAAACCAGTTACAAGCTCATCCAACATCCTCACCTCACAGGATGGCCAGTCATACATGGAATTAAGAGAGAACAAAATACTCAATGCTGATCTATTAGCCCCCATTGGCAAAATCTGCCTGCAGCACAAGAATATCTTCTAATATTCCTGAGTGTATGAAGTATTTCATTTAGGCTACACAGTGAATCAGCTTTAGGCAATCTCACAGATGCACTTCACAATATTAACTGGGATTCTGAATTCAATAATACCCTGGATATAAATTCATTAGCTAACCTCTTCCTCTCCAAAACTCTAAGCCTCTACAACCTTCATTGTCCCCTTCTTACAAAGCAAGTAACTGACAAAAGATTAAACAATCCATGGCTCACAAGTGGCATTCTCAACTCAATCAACAAGAAACATGAATATGAAAAGAAAGTTAGGATTGGCCTAGTTTCAAAGGAAGTAGCTAAAAGGTACTCATCAATGCTTACCAGTATCATAAGAAAGGCAAAACTTACATATTATGGGAATAGATTCAATGAAGCAAAAGGCAACATGAAAAGCACTTGGAAAACAATCTCTAGTATCCTAGGAACTAAACAACACTCACATAACCAAATAAAACTCTACAAGGATGGGGATATACCGTCAACTGATTTAGAAATGGCAAATGAATTTAATAGTTTCTTTTCGTCGGTTGGTGCTAATCTTGCCAGTAAAATCCCAGACTCTGACACATATCTCTCAGGCAGCTATCCAAACTCTCTTCTCCTTTCACCTATCAGCCCGGCAGATGTTGTGTTCATCATACACTCTCTAAAAAACAAGGCAGGGAACACCAGTGAAATTCCGTCCATTGTGTACAAGAGAGCCTCCCATGCCCTTGCCCCACCCATAGCACTACTGTTCAACAAATCTATAGAGTGTCACACCTTCCCTCATATCCTCAAAAAAGCAAGAGTAACGCCAGTCCATAAAGGAGGCAATCCGGCGGACATAAACAATTATAGACCAATATCAAATCTACCCATTCTATCAAAAATATTTGAAAAAATTATTTACAAACAGCTCTATTCCTACCTCGTAAAATTCGACATACTCAGCCCCTGCCAGTTTGGCTTCCGGTCCCAAAAGAGCACCAACGATGCAATCATTATTCTCCTTGACGTTATCTACTCAGCCCTTGACAAAAATGAGTTTCCAATTGGACTCTTCATTGACCTAAGAAAAGCCTTTGATACTGTTAATCGCAACTACCTCTTACTTAAACTCCAGCATTATGGAATCCGAGGCCTTGCCCTTGACTACATCCGATCCTATCTTAGTGACAGACACCAATATGTAACCATCAATGATACAACTTCTTCCACGCTACCAATTACCGTTGGAGTGCCACAGGGCAGTATCTTAGGAAATCTTCTATTTCCTATATATATAAACGATCTGCCTAATGTCTCTAATATTATCAAACCTATATTGTTTGCTGGCGATACTACCCTTATCTATTCAGACCTCAACCCACGTACACTAAATAATGTTGTGAATAATGAATTAAAAAAAGTCCACTTATGGATGTCAACGAACAAACTAACATTAAACATCGAAAAGACTTACTACATCTTATTTGGAAGCAAATCATCAAATACAATTCAGCTACAGATAGACAACATTAACATCAGTAATAAAAATGATGGCAAGTTTCTTGGCCTATTCCTAGACAAGAGACTCAACTTCAGCACCCACATTCAACACATAACTAAGAAAGTCTCTAAGACAGTTGGTATACTCTCCAAAATCAGATATTATGTTCCTAGCTCTGCTCTCCTCTCACTATATTATGCACTAATCTACCCCTGTCTTAATTATGGTATCTGTGCATGGGGGTCTACCACTGCAAACCACCTTAAGCCCATCATCACGCAGCAAAAATCTGCTATCAGAATAATAACTAACTCTGCTTTTAGACAACACTCAGCTCCCTTGTTTAAATTCCTAAACTTGCTAAATATTAACTCCCTCCACACATTCTCTTGTGTCAACTACATTTACAAAACCCTGTTCTTAAATGCCAACCATGCTCTGAAACTCTCCCTGGACAGATGTAATAGGACCCATTATCACCACACCAGAAATAAATATCTCTTTGATATCCCCAGGGTCAAACTTAATCTGTGTAAACACTCTATGCAAGTTAAGGGACATAGTCTATGGAACTCACTCCCTAGTGAATTGAAAAACTGTAAAACGTTTGCCTTATTTAAAAGCAAAACCAAAAAGTACCTAATTTCATCTTCTTAGTTTCCTACACTGAGCTTTAAATTTGCTCTGTACCTAGTGTTACCCAATCTCCTACTTTTTATGTAGTGTCAAACAACCTTATCATTGTGTTCATTGCTGTCTTCTTTTATGTGATAGCCATATGCTGTATTGTGACTACCAATTTTTGTCAACTAACATTCAAGCTGCCATTGCAATCAATCTTATATTGTTTCTGCTGTATTGTGCCTACCAGTTTTTGTCAACTACCATTCAAGCTGTCATTGAATCAATCTTAGCTACCTATGTGCTTTAATATACTGTACCTGCAATTTTCTCTCATCTTCTTTTTTTATTCCATGTAACTGTTATCATTTTTTTGTCTATAAATATTGCAAGTATTTACCTACTTAAAATTTTCCAACCCGTTCTCGCAAATTTAAAAAGTCAATATTGACTTATTAAATATGTGCATAGGTCACATACTTAACATAATAGTTTCCCTTGAAAAGCTTCATAGAAAACACCGACCTTACCTAACCTACTTAGAATGTTAAGATAAGCATCTTATTGCTTCGTAATTACAATTATTACCTAACCTATACCTATAATAGGTTAAGTAACAATTGTAATTACGAAGCTATAAGATGCTTATTTTAACATACTAAGTAGGTTAGGTAAGGTCGGTGTTTTCTATGAAGCTTTTCAAGGGAAACTATTATGTTTAGTATGTCACCTATGCACGCAACTAATAAGTCAATATTGACTTATTAAATTTGCGAGAACGGGTTGAATTTTCTTAGATTAAAGACCTGCCCGAAACGCTGCGCATACTAGTGGCTTTACAAGACTGTAATTACCATATTATGTATCCTCACATTCCCAATGTACCTTCTTCTATATGCATAAATAAATAAATAAAGTAATTACAGAGCTCAAAATACCTCATACCATTTGGTATGAAGTCACTGATAACAGGGCAATCACAGATATAGTGTTGGAGAGTATGTTCTCTCATGTAGGACTGAAAACAGATGTTTTTTTCCACCAAGAGGGCTATAAACCCATGGAACCGACTACCCGCTGAAGCCGTAAATGCCAAATTCCAGCTAAAAAATATCATTAAGACAATTGGCGGGCCCTTTAACAAGCCGCCGGCTTTCTGTCCTCTTCGAGGCCACTAGATAGTTAGTGGCCCTTCTGTAAATTCAGTAAATATATACAATAATTGTCAGCGCATCTTCCGAGCAACAAGGACAGCTACACAGTATCTCTTAGAACTACGTAGGTAAACAACAAATGTAACATATTTGTTTACTACAATGTCGGTGCTGGCTGTAGAAGTTGAAAAAACATTGTTTTACTTCGAAATATACAAATTTTATAAGAAAATTCGTCGTAAATAGAAGGCAGTAGACGTCCGATAAGCCAGCGCTAAATCTTCAATATGAAGAATGTTGCTGCTTTCTGATTGGCCAAACGAAACACAGTAGTGACCTCTATCGGCACGCAGGTGAACCAACAATTTTCTTCCTAAGTGGACGTTGTTGAATTGCACCTAAGCATCTTCTTAGGACACACTTAGGAACCTTCGTAGCAAACCCACTTACGAAGAAATACACAGAGCTTCCTGAATCTAGGTCTAGAAATCTCCACAAAGGTGGCTAGCCAAAAATTCGAACAAATAAAAGAAATGATTGGGTCATACATAGGTGCACTCACTGTCAGTAACACTGACCCTGGTGAAATAGATCAAATCAAATCTGACCTAGCCAGCTATGAAAACAAAATTCAGGCCAGGTTAGATCACTGTAACAAGATGCTTACACCAGAGGATATTTTTGCAGGGCAGGATCCCTTTAGCAGCATACTCACATCAAGGCAAGTACCAAGCTCATCAGATGAAATGGATGATCTGGATCAGAATGAGGCTGAAACTCTATTAGGATTAGATCCTTTCACTGACTCAATTACAGAGTTTGCAACCTCATCCAATACGGCTTCACCCAATGTTACACTAACCGAAACAGAACAGTTTTCAGAAAACTTATCCATACATACTATGGATTCTGAGAACTCAATACATGAGGCTACTGAACTATTATGCCTCGAAAGTGAACATACGGGAGTAACTGACGCTGAAACGGAAGCTGAAGCAGAATTAAAGGCTGAAGTCGAAACAAAAACTTTAAACCAAAATATTGATAGTCCTAATCACTGAACCCAGACTCCTAGAGGTAATGCTGACAATGCTAGCACTAATCAAGCAATTCTGCTCCCTAATAAAAATGCTGACAAAAGAAGGCTATCATATATCTCGTGCACCAGTTACTGGACTTAACCCAGCCAGATCAAAGAGTTGACTCCTTAAAAACCTTTAGTCTAAAACTCGAGGGGACTACTCTAAAATAGTAGACTAAAAGGACTACTGCTAAGATCATTCAGCAGTGAAGTGGATCAATCCACTCCTTTGGATGAATTGTCATCCAAAGAAAATTGTCCAGCAAGGTGCTAGACGAGTTATACTCATATCAAAATAACACCATCCTGACAATGCAGGATATCACTGAAAGTTTGCATTCAGTCGTAAAGAAAAGACAAGCAGACCAAACACCTACAGCCTACACTGAACTTCAAATTCTTTAACTGAACCTCGTAAAGTGACACAGTCAATAGGTAATATGGGTAATAGTATTCAATCTAACACTAACAGGTCAAACACTGATTTATCAGTACGACCTAAGAGTACCATAAATACTCCCAAGAAACACCAACCAAACACTTCCACACCAAAGTGGAAGAAACAAGCCAGTAAGGACACTCAAGCAGCAAATCCCTCAAAACCTGTAGTTACTGTTTCATCTAAACCGGTGACCCTTAAACATGCTGTAGGTTTGGGGTTATGTCTGTTTTGCCATCAAAAACATTCACTATATCACTGCACAAGTTATCCTAATAGAGACACCCGAGTCAGACGACTCAAGCAGTTACACAGCTGCACTAGATGTCTCAAATCGCATAATGCTAACAACTGTGAGACCCCACTAAACACAAGCAATAGGTGTAAAAGGGGTCAGCATCATGATGCACTGTGCTAATATACTAAATCAAAATATTCAAACCCCAGGGTGAAAGATAAAAATTTCACCCAAGTACAGTGCTGCAAGGTGCGAGAAAACTACGGTGTACAATCACCAACATCTTAAGTTAATGCAACATTGCCCACTGCACAACTCCTAGTCAAGAACAAAGGAACCAAGATCGCCACTCATGGCCTATTTCATCAAGGGTCCCAGAAAACCTTTATCACACAGAAAGTGGCAGAGGCACTTAAACTAAAACCTGTAACACAGGCAAAATTAAATCTTTCTGGGTTCATGATAAACCGCGGGCCCTAAGACTACACAGTAGTCCAGCCACTAGTACGCCTAGGCGGTTATGCCCGACCTGTACACGCCAACGTGGTCGATCAAATCCCCTTTGACCTAAATGTTAAGGTCTAGGGAAAACAGCCACATTCCTACAGGAAAAGGGAGTCAAATTGGCTGACAACAAGATAACGTCTGACCGCCTCACCAATGTAGGTCTACTTATAGGGGCAGACTATTACTACCAGTTTATTACTGGACACACCAAACAACAGGGCATGATCCTGTCAAGGTCAGCAGGAGGCCATCTACTCACCGGTACAGTCTTAAACTTACAGAATCCTAAGCCCGCTGACGATCACTACTAAATCAAATTTGTCAGATGAATATAAATCTCCAACAACCAAGCATAAAGGAGAATACAGCTGACACTCCACCTTCACGAGCACACTATGACTCCACGAAGTCCACTATGCCCACACAAGGCTCACTATGCCCACACGAGTTCCACTACGTCTCTATAAACCAAAGATTAAGTTTGGCACAACTACTATTAGCCAAGATGTTTCTATGGGTCTCAGTTGATAATCAGTGGCCATCAGCCTAAACTGTTGCAAGTCATAGCGACCATGCCACTGACCCCAATGCAGTCCCAGAACTATTCTTGACTGTAATAATTGACCACATTCAGTCCTCTTAGCAAATAAAATGCAACGAAGCTAGAAAATCTAGCACACTAGGAATTTAGCGGGAAAGTGAAATCACAAAGAAGCTTCCCACACCTGCAAATCCCCACAAGGACAATAGTCCAGTACAAGCTGATGCACAAGGTCAGCCAACTATAACTGAAACGCCTTAGAGCAAGTCTTCAAAGAAGACCGAAACAACGCAAAGTTTTTCTGGCCAGGATTTCAGTAATCCACTTAATGAAAAATTCACCTACAGGGTTGCATTTGTTTTGTTGGGTGCTACTTGCTACTTCTTTCTCGTTTCTGCCCTTAAGCAACCTTAGAAACGTCTTTGAAGAAGCACCTAAGCACAAACAAAATTGAAACCTTGCAATAGCCTGTAAGTG
Source organism: Procambarus clarkii (assembly GCF_040958095.1). Lineage (NCBI taxonomy): Eukaryota > Metazoa > Arthropoda > Malacostraca > Decapoda > Cambaridae > Procambarus > Procambarus clarkii. Next base: position 9,872,657 of record NC_091190.1, on the reverse strand, counting down.
AACACTTACCAGAGGACTATCAGTAGCGAAACAAATTGGTAGGGATGATCCGTTACCAAATACCTTCTAAGAAAGATTGGTCCATGATAATGGATCAAATTATCTTAAACAACCTTAAGTTTCTCACAACATAATAACCTCAAAACAACCTTTCAGTTACATGTGTGTTCTGTTATGCCTCAAGAATAACAGGCATAACTCGTGAGTCTGTACTCAATGAAGAAATACAGCTGACTATATTCACAGAGATTAATTCCAATATCCTCATATAAATAATAAAATAAATAAATAAATATGTTTATTCAGGTAAGGTACATACATACATACAAGTGATGTTACATTAATGGATTGATATATAGATAGAGCTAGTACATACAAAGCCTAAAGCCACTATTACGCAATGCGTTTCGGGCAAGAAAAACATTAATATCTAGAACTTAATACTAATTGAGCATAAAGAATAAAAAGTGTTGAGAACAAATACAAATAAAGATAAAAAAAAGGGGGAACATGACTGAAAAAGCAGCACAAATACAATAGGTTGACAGTGTTGATTAAACAAAAAACAAAACAAAAAAAAACAAAACAAAAATTACAGACATGGGTTGACAATAGAGGAGTGAGGTAGGTTACAGGGAATTTATGAGGTAGTGTTTAGTTTTTATCTTAAACTGGTTGAGAGAGGTACAGTCTTTAACATGGCTGGGAAGGTCATTCCACATTCTGGGTCCCTTGATTTGTAGAGCATTTCTAGTTTGATTAAGTCGTACTCTAGGAATATCAAAACTGTATTTATTTCTGGTGTGGTGCTCATGGGTTCTGTTACAACCTTCAATGAAGCTTTTGAGGTCAGGATTGGCATTACAGTTCAGCGTTTTATATATGTATAATACACAAGAGAGAATGTGCAGTGACTTAATATCTAACATATTCAGAGATTTGAGTAAGGGCACCGAGTGATGTCTGGGGCCAGAGTTGGATATTGTCCTAATAGCAGCTTTGTGTTGGGTAATAAGAGGACGTAAATGATTTTGGGTAGTAGAACCCCAAGCACAAATACCATAGTTGAGGTATAGATAGATGAGGGAGTAATAGAGAGTAACCAGGGCAGGGCGGGGTACATAATATCTGATCTTAGAAAGAATGCCAACAGTTTTTGAAACTTTTTTTGATATATTTAGAATGTGACCCTGGAAATTCAGCTTGTGGTCGATGAGAACGCCAAGGAATTTGCCATCTAATTTGTTACAAATTTGGGTATTGTTTATTTTGTTTACTCTTGCTTTTTTTTTAGAATGTCAGGAAAGGTTTGGAGTTCAAGTGACTTGTTGAAGAGCAATGCAATAGCAGGGGCTAGAGATCTGGAGTTTTTTTGTAAATTAAAGTTGGTATCTCTTCGAGGGCACTAGACTTGGTTTTAAGGGAAAGGATTATTTCATTGACATCAGTGGAACTAGTGGGCTTTAGGTACAGAGACTGTGGATAGTTACTTGTAAGATAGTCCTTAACATCAGTACAGGAAGATGGAATATCATTTGCAAGGGATGACCCAATGGAAGAGAAGAACCTATTGAACTCAATAGCAGAATCAGAGGCTGAAAGCTGACCAGCGTTATTGGAAAGGAGTGTTGGTTTGTTATTTAAAATCTTCTTTGATCCCAATATTTGTGAAATTGTGCTCCAAGTTTTTTTTTAATGTTGCTCTTTATTTGGGTAAATTTATCTTCATAGTATTTAGTTTTGGCTCGTCTAATTATTTTAGATAGCAATAACGAGTAATTCTTTGAGAATTCTTTGGAGACTGTTCCTAGCCTATACTTCATCTCAAGGTCGTGTTTTTTGTTAATGGATTTAAGTATTCCCTTTGTAAGCCAAGGATTGTTAAGTCTTTTGCTTGTGACTTGTTTTGTAAGCATAGGACAGTGGGTGTTATAAAGGCTAAGAGTTGTTTGAAGAAAAGATTGCACTGCTAGGTTGATGTCCCCTATGTTACCTAACTCGGACTCCCAGTTGACATTATCAGCAGCAGTTATAAAATTGTTTATAGCAGTTTCATTGTGCAGCCTAAAGCTTAACTCCCTTGTCTCTAGAGGTGGTTTGCTAATGTTAGTTAAGAGAAATGTGGGGTAATGGTCTGTAGTGCTATCGGTGATTATACCTGAAGTAAGCGGAGAGGTTATGTTGGTCCAGATGTGATCTAGAGTCGTAGCAGTACTATCAGTGATTCTAGTTGGTCTAGTGATTACGGGTATGAGGAAGCAGGAATTCATACAGTTGAGGAAGCTAACACCAGTAGGGTGTTCTGGCTCGCAGAGGTCAATATTAAAGTCCCCTGCGATAATTAGATGGTTTTTGTTCAATCTGTTATCTAGTATTAGATTTCTAAGGTTTGAGTTGAATTCAGACACATCAGTGTTAGGAATTCTATAGACTGCACCCACAGACAGGACAGACTCGGCACCCTTGACTCTGAAACTGGCGAAGATATACTCCCCACAGCAGTCTCTAGTTCTAATTATTTTTAAGCATGTTAGTTCTTGGTGGTAGTAAAGAGCAGTACCACCACCTCTCTGCATTTGACGACAGTTGTGAATTGCCGAGTAGTTAGGCATGTTATGTTAAAGAGTTGAGTATTATCCTCTTTCAACCACTTTTCAGTAAGTATAATAAAAGAGAATTTGTTGTCAATAGTTTCAATCAAGGTACTAACATCATCGAAGTGTTTACCTAGGGATCTAACGTTCAAGTTGATTACAGAGATATTGTAATTATCTGTTAATACATTGTTTACATCATGTGCTGTAAAATATCTGCAATTTTGATCATTGAAGTGATGATTGTCATAGATAGTGGATAAGAGGTTTAGTTCTGGGTCTATACTTGTCTGCATAAAAAGGCTGTTTGCAGGAAAACAAGGCAAGAATGGCAAATTACAAAATAGAAAACAAAGAAAAAAGTAGATTAAAAATTCTAAAGTAAAATAATCTTAATGGTAATTTTAAGTAAAAAGAAAAAAAAAACTTAATGGGAACTAGGAATGTAAAAAATTAACTAGAATAATTAATAACAATAGATGACCAAAAAAGTAAAAAAAACAAAAAAAAAAAAAAAACAATTATGAAATCTATAAGATGAAAAGCTTGCTTACTATACTATTATAAGTACATTATAGTTGAATACTAAAGTTACACTAAAACAAACTGAGGTAGTTTAAATAGAGATACACTCAGGAACACTAGATAATGAAGTTAATACTAGAGGACACAGGCAAAGCCAGTGTACTATGGAACATGGGAGTAAAAAGAAAAAAAGACAATAATATAGATGACAATATTATTCTTTTTTTTTTATTTTTTAACTAAAGTTAAAACCTTTTGAAGGGAAAGGCAGAGCTAGAGTACACAAAGGTAGTTAAATGAGATTATAATTTGAATTCAGGCTATACAGCAGATATCCCACAGTCACTGAGGAAAGAATTAAGTTGAATATAAAGTTGAGGATGAGTTAACGAGTCTTCATTGACAAGCCTGCAGACCGTAACCTAAATAGCTACGAGTCACAACGACCAAGCCACTGGTCTCACTGTCGTCTCGGTCATCCTTGATTTTAATGAATGAACACACCCAGTTTTCTAAAATTAAATAAAACTTAGCTAGGTTAGAAACACAGTACCACTACAGAATAGCCTAAACTATTCGTCCGGAAAGGACTACTGCACTACAGTGCAAACTTAAACTTAGGCAATACTTTAATTCTGCATAACTGCAGACAATTTGTCGTTTGAGATGACTCATGGAGTCTCCAGTGGTGAGCCAGTGTCTAGTAACTCAACCAGTTACAAGTCACAACGGCCCTAGTCACTGACCACACTAGAATTTGAAGTCCCCTTGATCTTAAAGGACCTGATGACTAATTCAGTAGTCATCAGGTCTGATGTGTACGTCGGTACTGAACAATGAACTGAGACCTGTGTTTTCTCTCCTCCGGAATTATGTTGGAAATTTCCGACAACCCAAATACTTACCCCTATCATAGCAAGATAAAAGCATTTTGTTAAGAAATCAAATTTACTAACACTATTAATTCCTAATACGGGAACAATGATATATTACCTGGTGTTCTGTACACCTTCATGGGTCACAATACATCATGTGTCCATCATTCTCCTGTGCATCATGATATATTACTGGTTCACTGTACACCTTCCTAAGATGTTTCAACTTTATTACAAGTTGTAACAAGCGGTGTACACCTTCCTGGATCACCATACATTACTGCACACCATGATATATTACTGATGCACTGTACACCTTCCTGGTGTCGGAAATTTCCGACTCCCCAAATACTAACCCCTAGCACAGCAAGATAAAAGTATTGTGCTAGGAAATAAAATTTACTAACACAATTAATTTGTAATACGGGAACGCCAAAAATTTCCTACTATTCATGGCAGCTGTTGCATCAGCCGCCCCACCTCACATGGGGACGAATTCTTTATTTGAATCTAATTAAACCCAGTCTAAACTCTGCATTACTTGCGTTGTAATTTAGATTGGATATTGATTTAATTAACTAGAACAAATTATACCTCCATCCCAAGGGGAATTCTCAACATCCATGATCAGCAGATATGTAGTCTCCGTGGTGTATTGGTAAGACACTCGCCTGGCGTTCCGCGAGCGCTATGTCATGGGTTCGTATCCTGGCCGGGGAGGATTTACTGGGCGCAATTCCTTAACTATAGCCTCTGTTTAACGCAACAGTAAAATGTGTACTTGGATGAAAAAACGATTCTTCGCGGCAGGGGATCGTATTCCACGGACCTGCCCAAAACGCTACGCGTACTAGTGGCTGTACAAGAATGTAACAACTCTTGTATATATCTCAAAAAAAAAAAAAAAAAAAAAAAAAAAAAAAAAATCGATCCTTGGTTGGAATAAAAGTCACGTGGAGTATACCACACTCCGAGTATGTGCTTTACCTTAAAAACTCTTCGATCCAGTGATATGAACAATGGAAAATTGTTCGCTGGAATTTGAAGTGTATTACTAGGGCATAAAACGACGCCAATATCTTCTTGTAAGTAAACAGGATAAAATTGAATAACGTGACTTATTTCCCGGGACCTAGATTCAGGAAGCTCCATGTATTTCTTCGTAAGTAGGTTTGCTACGAAGGTTCCTAAGTGTGCCCTAAGAAGATGCTTAGGTGCAATTCAGTAACGTCCACTTAGGAAGATATTTGTTGGTTCACCTGCGTGCTGATAGAGGTCACTACTGTGTTTCGTTTGGCCAATCAGAGAGCAGCAACATTCTTTATATTGAAGATTTCCTGCAATTTGAAGAATCTGATTTGAAGAATCCCTGCAATACCTCAAATCCTACCTTACTGACAGGCTCCAGTATGTTTCTGTGAATAATTCAATTTCTCCCATCCTACCCATCAACATTGGTGTTCCTCAGGGCAGCATACTTGGCCCTCTCCTCGTTCTCATCTACATTAATGACCTTCCAAATGCCTCCCAACACCTCAAACCAATTCTATTTGCTGACGACACAACCTTCCTTTACTCCAGTCCTGACCCCCTTGCTCTAAATGCCACAGTAAATACTGAGCTAGAGAAAGTCCATCTTTGGCTAACTGCCAACAAACTCACCCTTAACATTGACAAAACGTTTTATATTCTGTTTGGCAATAAATCCTCTAATCAGATAAATCTCAAAATAAACAATACCCAAATTTGTAACAAATTAGATGGCAAATTCCTTGGCATTCTCATTGACCACAAGCTGAATTTCCAGGGACACATTCTAAATATATCAAAAAAAGTTTCAAAAACTGTTGGCATTCTTTCTAAGATCAGATATTATGTACCCCGCCCTGCCCTGGTGACTCTCTATTACTCCCTCATCTATCCATATCTCAACTATGGTATTTGTGCTTGGGGTTCTACTGCCCAAAATCATTTACGTCCTCTAATTACTCAATACAAAGCTGCTATTAGGACAATATCCAACTCTGGCCCCAGACATCACTCGGTACCCCTACTCAAATCTCTGAATATGTTAGACATTAAGTCACTGCACATTCTCTCATGTGTATTATACATATATAAAACGCTAAACTGTAATGCCAATCCTGACCTCAAAAGCTTCATAGAAGGTTGTAACAGAACCCATGAGCACCACACCAGAAATAAATACAGTTTTGATATTCCTAGAGTACGATTTAATCAAACTAAAAATGCTCTACAAATCAAGGGACCCAGATTGTGGAATGACCTTCCCAACCATGTTAAAGACTGTATTTCTCTCAACCAGTTTAAGATAAAAACGAAGCTATACCTAATAAATTCCCTGTAACCTGCCTTACTCCTCTATTGTCAACCAATGTCTGTTTTTTTTTTAAAGAGCGCTGTTTGTCGACATAATTGTATTTGTGCTGCTTTTTCAGCTATATTTTCATTCCATGTTTTCATTTTATTCTTTATGCTCAATTAGTATTAAGCTTTAGTCATTTAAGTTTTTCATGCCCGAAACGCTTTGCGTAATAGTGGCTTTAGGCATTGTATGTACTAGCCCTATCTATAAATCCATCACTCTTTGTAAAATCTCTTGTATGTATGTACCTTACCTAAATAAACATTTGATTTGATTTGATTTGATTTAGCGCTGGCTTATCGGAGCTCTACTGCCTCCTATTTACGTCAAATTTTCTTATAAAATTAGTATATTTCGAAGTAAAACAATGTTTTTTTCAACTTCTACAGCCAGCACCGACATTGTAGTAAACAAATATATTACATTTGTTGTTTACCTACGTAATTCTAAGAGATACTGTGTAGCTGTCCTTGTTGCTCGGAAGATGCGCTGACAATTATTGTATATATTTACTGAATTTACAGAAGGGCCACTAACTATCCAGTGGCCTCGACGAGGACAGAAAGCCGGCGGCTTGTTAAAGGGCCCGCCAATTGTCTTAATGATATTTTTTAGCTGGAATTTGGCATTTACGGCTTCAGCGGGTAGGCGGTTCCATGGGTTTATAACCCTCTTGGTGGAAAAAACATTTGTTTTCAGTCCTACTTGAGAGAACATACTCTCCAACATTATATCTGTGAATGCCCTGTTAAAAGTGACTTCATACCAAATGGTATGAGGTATTTTGAGCTCTGTAATTACTTCATACACTCAAGAATATTGGAAGATATTCTTGTGCTGCACCCAGATTTTGCCAGTGGAGGCTAATAGATCAGCATTAAGTATTTTGTTCTCTCCTAATTCCATGTATGACTGGCCATCCTGTGAGGTGAGGATGTTGGATGAGCTTGTAGCTGGTTTTTTATCTACACTGTGTGGTCCTTTATGCAGAATAGGGAGGCAGCACACTGCTGTGTATACCTAAACATGTTTAAAAATACATAGTTTGAGAGGAGTCTTGTAGAAACTGGTAAGAGTAATTATAATGTTTCCATGATTCAGTGCTTACCTCTTGTGAGAATTGCGAAGAGTTGTTTAGTCAGAGTTCATTTGTTTTTTATATTGAGGCTGGTATTTTCTAAATTGATTCCATGTACAGTATGTCTAACCATCCTGTGAGATGGGAGTATTAGATAAACTTATAGCTAGTTTTTTATCTACATTGTGTAATATTCCATATAGAATAGGGTAGCAGCACATTGCTGTGTATACCTAATCTTCTTAATAAAAATAATCAGTCAGACAGCAGTCTCCGTGGTGCAGTGGTAAGACACTCGCCTGGCGTTCCGCGAGCGCTATGTCATGGGTTCGTATCCTGGCCGGGGAGGATTTACTGGGCGCAATTCCTTAACTGTAGCCTCTGTTTAACGCAACAGTAAAATGTGTACTTGGATGAAAAAACGATTCTTCGCGGCAGGGGATCGTATTCCAGGGACCATAGGATTAAGGACTTGCCCGAAACGCTACGCGTACTAGTGGCTGTACAAGAATGTAATAACTCTTGTATATATCTCAAAAAAAAAAAAAAAAAAAATCAGTAATAAAGATCTTAAATTATAGTTTGTATTATTACAAATACAGTACTGTATTATCCTTATTAAATCATGTTGACCATGGATCATTAAGATCTCATGTTGATATGTAATAGTCATATTTCTTTTGAACTGCTAATCCATGCTAATCATTTATTAAATTGTGCATTATGTCTGAATTTTTCACTTCCTTGGATATACTGTACAGTACAAAAAACCAGCGTTGAATGTAATGAAACGCCATTTTCTGGGTGAGACCCGGAGGCTTCCCGGAGCTTTACCGGCTGATATGCTAATGTCAGACTTTGGCATCAGTCATGTGTATGGAGTTCTAGGGCCTACCGGGGACCACGGCCAGAACCTGGCCCCCTCAGAGAGGCAAGGGGAGCAATGGCCTATAGAAACCCCCGTGTGGTAGGAAGCATTCTATGTCTGCCAACGACCGGGTCAAGCATCCAGAAAGGTAAACATTCCAAAACACACCCTTATTCTGGTGAAAATTGCTACCTAAAACCGAACTAGTGGATAGAACTCTTCAACAGAAAACAAGGAAACTTGTATGACGTCATACGTCACCGCGCCGCTGTCTGCGCAGCTCCCCTCTCCCCGGGAGGGGGAAAGGGGAGCCCCAGACCTCCCACGCCGGCTATCCACCCATCAGTTCTGAGGCTGGATGTCAAAACACGCGAAAAACCGCCGACCGGAGGGAGGGAGGGTTGCCAGGGAGCCTCCGGGTCACACCCAGAAAATGGCGTTTCATTACATTCAACGCTGGTTTTCTGAGGGGAGCCCCGTCGGCTCCCCGGAGCTAACTACCCACAGAGGAAAGTCAAAGGGACAGAACCAGGAGGTGGACACCACGCCCCCCCACGGAAGCGAGACAATCGGCAGCAAACGCCAATCCAAGGCGCCACAGCCCCGAAAATTCCCGGGAACAACACGAGAACAACGAGCAGCAAGGCCCCCGCACGAACACCAAAAATCCATGCCCGAAAGACTGCAAGGCCACGTCGCCCAGACGGCAGCGAGAGCAGCGAAGCCACGAACGCCACAGGCATGAGGGAAGAACACAGGCAGCTTAGCCGCAAGAACATGGCTGACCACCCGGGACACTATCACCCGCGAACCGGGAAGAACAGAGCCGGATCAACGCAAAACGCGCTCCGGACCCAAACGCCGTGGCACGCAAACAACAGTGGAGGGCCGCCACTGAACACAAAACACGACACACCCCCGGCCCGACCAACGAAGCACCAACAAACCTTGGACCCCTCCAGAACGCAGCAGCCCCACCCCGCGCCAGAAAAGATGGAGACTGCTGCCACTGAACAACCAAAACGCTAAAACCGAAGGAGCAAGAAAACTCAGCGACTCGACCCCCAGAGGCAAAGGCCAAAAGGAAAGAGCCGACGAAAAAACACACCAGAACCGAAGGGGCACTACCAACCGAGGAGAAGACAGAGCACGCTGACCAGAGACCAGGATGGTGCAAGCGGCTCACGAACAGGCCGGAGGTGAAACGACGCACAAGACAGCTTACTAACGATGCAGAAGCAACACCAAGACCGAAAGCAAGCTAAAGCGGCTCTGCCAGCGCCGCACGAAAAGAGGTGACAGTATGGGGCAAGACGACGGCCCCCAACCCCCACCAGAAAACCAAGCCGAGAGTAAACCAAGCTAACAAGAGTAACCACCTAAGAAGGAACAGGAAAAGGAAGGACCGCCAAAATACCCCATACTGCCGCCAAGAGAAGCACGCAGGTGGGACACCTACCACAAAGCCACCCGACCACCAACCGGAGGCGAGACCGCGAGGCAGAACATAAGCAGCCCCGACAAGGCCCCTCCGAGCCCAGGAAAAGGCGAAGCCGCGGGAAGATCTCGGGCGCGACCACCGAAACCCAGGCGGCACAAGGAGATGGAACGTCTGCCGAACAGAAAAACTCCCCAAAGCATGCAAACCCGCCAGGAGTTCAGAAACGATGGGTCCGACGCGAGACATCGCAAGACCCCCCCCCCCAAAAAAAAAAAAAAAAACGGCAGGGCAAGCTAGGAAACCAAAGAAGGCGGAAGGGTCACCGCCAGAACAGTACCCGAACCAAGGGGTACAAACAACTACAATAGACCGAGACAAAGAAGTACATTACAGGACACAGGCTGAAAAACACCCAAGAACACACGCAGAACACCCCCACTGCAGAGGAGGCAGGAAGAAAGAGTAGAAGTACAAAAACCCCAGGAAAACAACCAGGGGTGGACAATCAGGCAGGGACAGAAAACCCACGCAATCCCCAGGTACAAAACAGCAGCAAAGTGCCACACCACAACCGGACACAGGAACAAGGACACGCCACCGTGAAACACGGTACAAATGCACACGTGCAGCAGCAGCAACAGGCACCACCGCAACATGTAAATAGCAACTCCCTTCCGAAAAAGCAGAGAAACGGAGCAGGCAGACCCCAGACAGGGCCAATGGAAACACGACAAAACCCAGCAGGCCCAGAAACCTGCACCAGGCGACCGACGGCGGAGAAACCCCGCTCGATATCTGCTGGATGGGGTACTGGGAGCTCTTTTACACCCCAAGCCCGGCCCAAGGCCAGGCTAGACCGGCCAGAGGGTGGCCCACCAGGCAGCTGCTAGGAGCGGCCCGCCGGCCCACATACCCCCACAACCAGGATGGGCCGGAACTGCTATACAAAAACAGGCTAGTGTGCCCTGGAAGTCCACGGATGAACCAGCAAGAAGGCTTATGCTCGCAAGTAGGTCATGTAACAAGCACAGATCTCTGATGGTAATACAGTGTTCCCCAATTGTGCCAATAGCACCACTGTACTCCACTGGTACTATCCCGCAAGTTCTACCAGATAGGCGGGACCCAAGAGCCAGAGCTCAAACCCTGCAAGCACAGCCATGAGCCTTACCAGGTGAGTACAGAACCAACCCTACAACCCCCACACCTCACAACATGAAAAAAGGTGGGTCCCCTGAATGACTCCAGCATAGGTTGGACATGCACATGAGGGGTACAGGAAGGGTTGAAAAAGGGACAGTCACTGGTGTGCGAACGGTCTCAGTCGTACAAAAACATACCTAAATAAAGACAGGTATATATACAACACCGCATCCAGCGCCCGGCCAAAAGACGCCAGACCGCAGAAACTCACCTGGCGAACGGTGGCACGAACTTGACACGACTCAACCGTGCCCAGAAGAACCTGGGAGCACCGCCAGGTGAAGACGCCAGAGCCGGACCCTGCCGGACCCGCAGGGAGAGGCGAAGGAGGCGGCCCACACCCATGACACAGAGAAAACCGCGGTGTCCTCCTCACAACTGGGAACCAGGACACCCCCGGAGCGAAGGGGCACATACCGCAGCCAGGGAGAAGAACGAGAGGCGAAGCACCGTAGCAAAAAGGGCGCAAAACACCAGCACTGAAACACCGCCCAGACCAAAACAAACTCCACGGCGCATGCGCATGACACGCTGGCCGAACTGCACAACCCTTTCTGCGGGAAGGCGCCAACCAGGACTACTGCACTAGAAAAGTAGGCAAAAGAGGAAGCAGGAACAATAAAACCGGCCAAAGAAGCAAAGAGCCCAAAAAGAAACCCAACTGGGCGACAAGTAGTCCAACAGGGCGACAAGTAGCCCAACAGAGCGACAAGTAGCCCAACAGAGCTACAAGTAGCCCAACTGGCTCACAAGTAGCCCAACCGGGCCACAAGTAGCCCAAAACGGCGACAAGGAAGAGGAGCCGACAGACGTTCCAATAATGTGGGAAGTAGCGAAAAACCTTCCCGAACCCTCGAGAACACAGAAGCCAACACTAGTCCCGAAGGCACACAAAGGCGCAGGCACACCCGAGATCAGAAGTCACGTAGTACCCCATCGAACGGGGAAACATGACGAAAACACCGTCCCAAAAAAGGGTGGGAGGAAACATCCACCCACAGGACGGAACCAACCGACTCAAAGGCCAAGGAACCGAGCCCGGGGAGGGGCTGACGCCCAACAGCACGTACGGCGAGTGGGGAGGAAATACCCCACTCCGCGTAACCACAAGCCCCGCCTAGAGGGGGATAAAAAAACCCTCGGGGTCCAACGGGGCCAAGGCCCCCCAAGTCAGCCCCTCCCCAGCCCCGGGAACCTACACGACAGGCCCCGGGGCCGAGCCGTTCCCCCAAAGCCCCGGCCGAACCAGAAAGCCGGGGCAGCCGTGAAAACACTAAGGAAGCGAGCCCACTGGCAGACTCGTACAACACGGCTGGAGGAACAGGCTCAAATGCCCCCGTCACTACCCCGGAAGGGGAATTCCCCGAGACTGCCCGAGTCTCAACACCATCAAGAACCCCGCCCCGAACCTACAGACGGTAAGGAACCAAATGCAGGCAGGAAGGGTGATCCAGGGGAAGACCAAAACGAACTACAACGCGCGAGCCCCGGGGCTCCCTGGGAGGAAAACACGAAAACGTGGCCACCACCAAGGCCACGCCCCTGCTGCCCGCACCCACTTTGTCAGCACAACTGGGTAACCGAGCCACAACGAGCAACCAAACTCGCAGGACTCCGGGTCGAAGGTGTCACCGACCCCACAGGCAGCAGATGGAGGCAAAACAGAGAGTCACCCAGAGACAAAGGGTGAGAGCAACCCTCAAACTCGCTGGAAGCGAGAGGGGGACTCTGGGGTCACATCCATCGGACCCGCGCGCCACCAGGGGTTTCCCAGGGTCCCGAGCATTTACTATAAGAGGACTCGCGCTCAGGTAATTCCAGGCAGGGTACTGCTAACCGGCACCCAAAGCTACCAAACAACTTTCTAAGAGCTGAATCCCCGGGATGCGTACACTCACGGGGACCTAGGAGGGGGTACCACCAGAAAATACTCAGAACACAAGGGACACAAGGGGTAAGAACGAAGGCAGACGCCCCCACCAGGTAGATAAACAAAAAGAAAAAGAAAACCTCGCAAGAGGACAGCGTACCCAAGCGGAACAGAGCCGGCCGCTATGATTGGTAAAGACAAGCTGCACAGTACCCTGCGCCCCACCAGTGCAAAAACTGCTCCTTACTCTAAGGCGAACAAGGGAGACAGAACGCCCGAGCACACAAAGAGCGGCCGAAAACCAAGCAGTAAACGGCCAAGCAGGGGCAGGACCCAAAGACCTTGTGGAAGTCGACCCCAAGTCCCAAGGGCAGTACTTACAGGGCACCTAGGGAAGGGAACCCTAGGCGCATGTAGCCCGAGTACTGGAGAATCACTCCCGACTCACGCACCACCTAGAAAACAGACACCACACTCTAGGTACAGTGCTGAAACAACCACTGGAGCCGGAGCACATAACCGGTGCCTATAGCATCAGCCGAAGAACTGATGGGTGGATAGCCGGCGTGGGAGGTCTGGGGCTCCCCCTTCCCCCTCCCGGGGAGGGGGGAGCTGCGCAGACAGCGGCGCGGTGACGAATGACGTCATACTAGTTTCCTTGTTTTCTGTTGAAGAGTTCTATCCACTAGTTCGGCTTTAGGTAGCAATTTTCACCAGAATAGGGGTTTGTTTTGGAATGCTTACCTTTCTGGATGCTTGACCCGGTCGATGGAAGGCATAGAATGCTTCCTACCACACGGGGGTTTCTATAGGCCATTGCTTCCCTTGCCTCTCTGAGGGGGCCAGGTTCTGGCCGTGGTCCCCGGTAGGCCCTAGAACTCCATACACATGACTGATGCCAAAGTCTGACATTAGCATATCAGCCGGTAAAGCTCCGAGGAGCCGACGGGGCTCCCCCCAGAAAGATAGGATAAAAATAAACCAGTAATATTTCTTTCATTATATTTTTTATTTAAATAACTGCATCAATATTGTTACAGCTGACAGGATTTGTTTTACCTTACAGGTGCATTATTTGTTAAAAAAAATTTGGTTTATTGTTACACACAATGGTGCTACATAGCCTTCCCTGCTTGGTGCCTTCTTTTAATACTTACTGATTAAAAAATAAATAATAAATACATTTTATTCAGGAAAAGTACATACAGTTGATTTACAAACATAATGTTGGATTTATAGACAGAGCTAGTACATACAATACCTAAAGCCACTAATACTCATAGCATTTCGGGCAAGGTGTGGGGGAAAAAACACTTAGACTAAAACTTAATAGTAATCGGGATTAGGTATAAATTGTGTTGAAAGAAGGAATAAAAAATACAAAAAGGGGGGTTAACATAGCATAAATCAGCAATTGCACATGTTGGTGAACAGCATTGTTTAAAAAATAGCATGACATGGGTTGACATTTAGGGGGTAAGTTAGGTTACATGGAGTTAATTAGGCAGTACTTGGTTTAACTCTTAAACTGGTTGAGAGAGGTACAACCTTTGACATGATTCGGGAGGCCATTCCACATTCTGGGTCCCTTGATTTGTAGAGCACTTCTAGTTTGGTTACACACAGCCAAATTGTGTAACAGGAAGAGGTCTTGGACACAAATTTGTTTCATGCTAAATGTAGAGGAATCAGATGAGTATTCCTTAAATAAAATAAGTTGCCTCAGCTTTTACGGTAAATAAAAAAAGCATTTCTCAAATAAGTAGCTGCCTCACCTCACTGCCTTACTGCTACATAGCCTTCCCGGCATGGTGCCTTCTTTTGATAATTACTTGTTCCACACCCAAATTGTGTAACAGGAAGAGGTCTTGGACCCCTACTTCCCTCTCTCTTTTTTAATAGTCTATATAGTCATAATTATAGCTTTAAGTATTCAATGAATAAAGTTTTTGACATTTTTACCCTTCTTCTTACCTAACATCATTTGTGCAGCATATTTTTATTTTGTCTCACCCAGATTTAATTTCAAAATAAAACCAAACTAAATAAATTAGAAATGGGTATGTATAGCTAAGGTACACCCTTACTACTAGGTGAACAGGGGCATTTGGTGATAGTAAATGATCCCATCAGGCAGGGCTCATCACCTTCTCTCATATTTCATGTTCACCAGTGTTTATTTACTTAATAACTACGGGTATAATATCTTGCTATTATAAAACTAATTCTACTATCATAAAAGACATATTTACTTTAAGTTTCAAGCAGAGAATGCCTATATAACTAACACGAAGGACTCCTCTTCACTAGATTCAATTTTTATAATCTTTTATTTATGATCCAAAATCTTAAAATCGATCCCAGTGTTATGTAGTAGAGAAAAGTTGAGTTATATCCAGTTTCCGTAAAGCTACGAGTGGTCGAAACCACACTTAGATCCCGGAATGAACTTAGGAAGGTTTTTCCACTTAGTGTAGCTACCTGAATACCGACGTAGACGCCACGAAGGCGCTAAGAAGGAAAACATTCGTAGCTAAGAAGGAAAACCTTCGTAAGTACCTTCCTGAATCTGGCCCCGGGATTTTACCTAGAGAGGAGGAGGTGGGACTTGCTCAGCGAGTCTCACAAGAATATCTCGAGGAGATCATCCGCTGTGGAGGCGAGCAAATTAGCATCGTACTATATTTGGGGTCATCCGTCATCTCACGACTCCCAGACGTTGCTGCTAGTTTCACAAATCATAGGACATTGCGTTCGGTCGGTGGTTATTTCTTTAATAGGATTTATGGCCATATTTACCTTTTAGCATTAACCGGCCGTTACGCCGTAAGACAAACAAAACATCCAGAGTAAGTTAAAGTCCTTTAGGCAGTTAATCTATTTATTTGAGATTAACTGAGGACAGGAGTTACAGTGTATACTATTCACAGCGAGGAGAGAAACAACTGGGAGCCAACGCCTCAACTTGTGATTCTCACGTGTCCGCGACACTACCACGATGAGCCTTGAAGTTTGACTGACTTTCAGGAGACCACCAGACGTACACCCGCTAACCTGCTCGACAGCTTATCCCTATAAATTTAATCTATGATAATTGTAGTTAGTCTACTAACCCCATAACATATTATTTACCTATGAATATCGAAACGCTTTGCGTAATAGTGGCTTTAGGCATTGTATGTACTAGCTATACCTATAAGTCAAACATTCCTTGTAAATATTTATTGTATGTATGCACCTTACCTAAATAAAATTGTATTGAATATATACTCAAGAATATTTACCCATGAATATTTACCCATGAATATTTACCCATGAATATTTACTCATGAATATTTACTCATGAATATTTACCCATGAATATTTACCCATGAATATTTACTCATGAATATTTACCCATGAATATTTACCCATGAATATTTACTCATGAATATTTACCCATGAATATTTACTCATGAATATTTACCCATGAATATTTACTCATGAATATTTACCCATGAATATTTACCCATGAATATTTACCCATGAATATTTACCCATGAATATTTACCCATGAATATTTTCCTATGAATATTTACTCATGAATATTTACCCATGAATATTTACCCATGAATATTTACCCATGAACATTTACTCATGAATATTTACCCATGAATATTTACCCATGAATATTTACTCATGAATATTTACCCATGAATATTTACCTATGAATATTTACTCATGAATATTTACCCATGAATATTTACCCATGAATATTTACTCATGAATATTGACCCATGAATATTGACCCATGAATATTTACTCATGAATATTTACCCATGAATATTTACCCATGAATATTTACCCATGAATATTTACTCATGAATATTTACCCATGTATATTTACCCATGAATATTTACCCATGAATATATAAAGTATACGGTAGACTTAGCATTAATAAATCTACCCCCCCCCCCCACATTT
>NC_091190.1:9807602-9855353 GCF_040958095.1 Procambarus clarkii | reverse complement strand
GACGCCGTCCCACACCACAGGACTCCGCCTAACACCACAGGACGCCGCCCCACGCCACAGGACGCCGTCCCTCACCACAGGACGCCGCCCCACGCCACAGGACGCCGTCTCTCACCACAGGACGCCGCCCCACGCCACAGGACGCCGTCCCACACCACAGGACGCCGCCTCACACCACAGGACGCCGTCCCACGCCTCAGGACGCCGCCCCACGCCACAGGACGCCGTCCCACACCACAGGACGTCGCCCCACGCCACAGGACGCCGCCCCACGCCACAGAACGCCGTCCTCACCACACGACGCCGCCCCACGCCACAAGACGCCGCTCCACACCACAAGACGCCGCCCCACAACGCAAGACGCCGCCCCGGCCACACCACAGGACGCCGCCCCACGCCATAGGACGCCGCCCCACGCCAAAGGACGCCGCCCCACACCACAAGACGCCGCCCCACACCACAGGACGCCGCTCCACACCACAGGACGCCGCCCCACGCCACAGGACGCCGTCCCTCACCACAGGACGCCGCCCCACGCCACAAGACGCCGTCCCTCACCACAGGACGCCGCCCCACACCACAGGACGCCGTCCCACACTACAGGACGCCACCCCACAGCACAGGACGCCGCCCCTCGCCACCGGACGCCGTCCCTCACCACAGGACGCCGCCCCACGCCACAAGACGCCGTCCCTCACCACAAGATGCCGCCCCACATCACAGGACGCCGTCCCACACCACAGGACGCCGCCCCACACCACACGACGCCGCCCACGCCACAGGACGCCGTCCCTCACCACAGGACGCCGCCCCACGCCACAGGATGCCGTCCCTCACCACAGGACGCCGCCCCACGCCACAAGACGCCGTCCCTCACCACAGGACGCCGCCCCACACCACAGGACGCCGTCCCACACCACAGGACGCCGCCCCAAACCACAGGACGCCGCCCCACGCCACAGGACGCCGTCCCTCACCACAGGACGCCGCCCCACGCCACAGGACGCCGTCCCTCACCACAGGACGCCGCCCCACACCACAAGACGCCGCCCCACACCACAAGACGCCGCCCCACACCACAGGACGCCGCCCCACACCACAGGACGCCGCCCCACGCCACAGGACGCCGCCCCACGCCACAGGACGCCGTCCCTCACCACAGGACGCCGCCCCACGCCACAAGACGCCGTCCCTCACCACAGGACGCCGCCCCACACCACAGGACGCCGTCTCACACCACAGGACTCCGCCCCACACCACAGGACGCCGCCCCACGCCACAGGACGCCGTCCCTCACCACAGGACGCCGCCCCACGCCACAGGACGCCGTCCCTCACCACAGGACGCCGCCCCACGCCACAGGACGCCGTCCCACACCACAGGACGCCGCCTCACACCACAGGACGCCGCCCCACGCCTCAGGACGCCGCCCCACGCCACAGGACGCCGTCCCACACCACGGGACGTCGCCCCACGCCACAGGACGCCGCCCCACGCCACAGGACCCCGTCCCTCACCACAGGACGCCGCCCCACGCCACAAGACGCCGCTCCACACCACAAGACGCCGCCCCACACCACAGGACGCCGCCCCACGCCACATTAAGACGCCGCCCCACACCACAAGACGCCGCCCCACACCACAAGACGCTGCCGCACACCTCAGGACGCCGCCCCACGCCACAGGACGCCGTCCCACACCACAGGACGCCATACCACACCACAGGACGCCGCCCCACGCCACAGGACGCCGTCCCACACCACAGGACGCCGCCTCACGCCACAGGATGCCGCCCCATGCCACAGGACGCCGTCCCACACCACAAGACGCCGTCCCACACCACAGGACGCCGCCCCACGCCACAGGATGCCGCCCCACACCACAGGACGCCGTCGTACACCACAGGACGCCGCCCCACGCCACATTAAGACGCCGCCCCACACCACAGGACGCCGTCCCACACCACAGGACGCCGCCCCACGCCACAGGACACCGCCCCACGCCACAGGACGCCGCCCTACACCACAGGACGCCGTCCCACACCACAGGACGCCGCCCCACGCCACAGGACGCCGCCCCATGCCATAGGACACCGCCCCACGCCACAGGACGCCGTCCCACACCACAGGACTCCGCCCCACACCACAGGACGCCGCCTCACGCCACAGGACGCCGTCCCTCACCACAGGACGCCGCCCCACGCCACAGGACGCCGTCCCTCACCAGAGGACGCCGCCCCACACAAACAAGACGCCGCCCCACACCACAAGACGCCGCCCCACAGCACAGGACGCCGCCCCACACCACAGGACGCCGCCCCACGCCACAGGACGCCGCCCCACGCCACAGGACGCCGTCCCTCACCACAGGACGCCGCCCCACGCCACAAGACGCCGTCCCTCACCACAGGACGCCGCCCCACACCACAGGACGCCGTCCCAAACCGCAGGACTCCGCCCCACACCACAGGACGCCTCCCCACGCCACAGGACGCCGTCCCTCACCACAGGACGCCGCCCCACGCCACAGGACGCCGTCCCTCACCACAGGACGCCGCCCCACGCCACAAGACGCCGTCCCACACCACAGGACGCCGCCTCACACCACAGGACGCCGCCCCACGCCTCAGGACGCTGCCCCACGCCACAGGACGTCGTCCCACACCACAGGACGTCGCCCAACGCCACAGGACGCCGCCCCACGCCACAGGACCCCGTCCCTCACCACAGGACGCCGCCCCACGCCACAAGACGCCGCTCCACACCACAAGACGCCGCCCCACACCACAGGACGCCGCCCCACGCCACAATAAGACGCCGCCCCACACCACAAGACGCCGCCCCACACCACAAGACGCTGCCGCACACCTCAGGACGCCGCCCCACGCCACAGGACGCCGTCCCACACCACAGGACGCCATACCACACCACAGGACGCCGCCCCACGCCACAGGACGCCGTCCCACACCACAGGACGCCGCCTCACGCCACAGGATGCCGCCCCACGCCACAGTACGCCGTCCCACACCACAAGACGCCGTCCCACACCACAGAACGCCGCCCCACGCCACAGGATGCCGCCCCACACCACAGGACGCCGTCGTACACCACAGGACGCCGCCCCACGCCACATTAAGACGCCGCCTCACACCACAGGACGCCGTCCCACACCACAGGACGCCGCCCCACGCCACAGGACACCGCCCCACGCCACAGGACGCCGCCCTACACCACAGGACGCCGTCCCACACCACAGGACGCCGCCCCACGCCACAGGACGCCGCCCCATGCCATAGGACACCGCCCCACGCCACAGGACGCCATCCGACAACAAAGGACGCCGTCCCACACCACAGGACGCTACAGGAAGCCGCCTCACGCCACAGGACGCCGTCCCACACCACATGACGCCACCCCACGCCACAGGACGCCGTCCCACACCACAGGACGCCGCCCCACGCCACAGGACGCCACCCCACGCCACAGGATGCCGTCCCACACCACAGGACGCCGCCCCACGTCACAAGATGCCGCCCCACACCAAAAGACGCCGCCCCACACCACAAGACGCCGCCCCACACCACAAGACGCCTTCCCACACCACAAGACGCCGCCCCACACCACAAGACGCCGCCCCACGCCTTATTAAGACGCCGCCCCACGCAACAGGACGCCGCCCCACGCCACAGGATGCCGTCCCTCACCACAGGACGCCGCCCCACGCCACAGGACGCCGTCCCTCACCACAGGACGCCGCGCCACACCACAGGACGCCGTCCCACACCACAGGACGCCGCCCCACACCACAGGACGCCGTCCCTCACCACAGGACGCCGCCCCACGCCACATGACGCCGCCCCACACCACAAGACGACGCCCCACACCACAGGACACCGTCCCACACCACAGGACGCCGCCCCACGCCACAGGACGCCGCCCCACGCCACATTACGCCGTCCCTCACCACAGGACGCCGCCATACGCCATAAGACGCCGCCCCACACCACAAGACGACGCCCCACACCACAAGACGCCGCCCCACACTACAAAACGCCGCCCCACACCACAGGACGCCGCCCCACACCACAGGACGCCGCCCCACGCCACAGGACGCCGTCCCTCACCACAGGACGCCGCCCCAAGCTACAGGACGCCGTCCGTCACCACAGGACGCCGCCCCACACCACAAGACGCCGCCCCACACCACAAGACGCCGCCCCACACCACAGGACGCCGCCCCACACCACAGGACGCCGCCCCACGCCACAGGACGCCGCCCCACGCCACAGGACGCCATCCCTCACGACAGGACGCCGCCCCACACCAAAAGACGCCGTCCTACACCACAGGACGCCACCCCACACCACAGGACGCTGACCCACGCCACAGAACGCCGTCCCACACCACAGGACGCCGCCCCACACCACAGGACGCCGCCCCACGCCACAGGACGCCGCCCCACGCCAAAGGACACCGTCCCACACCACAGGACGCCGCCTCACGCCACAGGACGCCGCCCCACGCCACATTACGCCGTCCCTCACCACATGACGCCGCCCCACGCCATAAGACGCCGCCCCACACCACAAAACGACGCCCCACACCACAACACGCCGCCCCACACCACAAAACGCCGCCCCACGCCACATTAAGACGCCGCCCCACGCCACAGGACGCCGCCCCACGCCACAGGACGCCGCTCCACACCACAAGACGCTACCCCACACCTCAGGACGCCGCCCCACGCCACAGGACGCCGTCCCACACCACAGGACGCCGTACCACACCACAGGACGCCACAGGACGCCGCCCCACGCCACAAGACGCCGTCCCACACCACAGGACGCCGCCTCACGCCACAGGATGCCGCCCCACGCCACAGGACGCCGTCCCACACCACAAGACGCCGCCCCACACCACAGGAAGCCGCCCCACGCCACAGGATGCCGCCACACACCACAGGACGCCGTCGTACACCACAGGACGCCGCCCCACACCACAGGACGCCACCCCACGCCACATTAAGACGCCGCCCCACACCACAGGACGCCGTCCCACACCACAGGACGCCGCCCCACGCCACAGGACGCCGCCCAACGCCACAGGACGCCGCCTCACACCACAGGACGCCGTCCCTCACCACAGGACGCCGCCCCACGCCACAGGACGCCGTCCCTCACCACAGGACGCCGCCCCACACCACAA
The DNA here is from genome assembly GCF_040958095.1 of Procambarus clarkii. NCBI lineage: Eukaryota > Metazoa > Arthropoda > Malacostraca > Decapoda > Cambaridae > Procambarus > Procambarus clarkii. Next base: position 9,850,149 of record NC_091190.1, on the reverse strand, counting down.
GACGCCGCCGCACGCCACAAGACGCCGTCCCTCACCACATGACGCCGCCCCACACCACAGGACGCTGTCCCACACCACAGGACGCCGCCCCACACCACAGGACGCCGCCCCACGCCACAGGACGCCACCCCACGCCATAGGACACCGCCCCACGCCACAGGACGCCATCCGACTACAAAGGACGCCGTCCCACACCACAGGACGCTACAGGACGCCGCCTCACGCCACAGGACGCCGTCCCACACCACAGGACGCCACCCCACGCCACAGGACGCCGTCCCACACCACAGGACGCCGCCCCACGCCACAGGACGCCGTCCCACACCACAGGACGCTACAGGAAGCCGCCTCACGCCACAGGACGCCGTCCCACACCACATGACGCCACCCCACGCCACAGGACGCCGTCCCACACCACAGGACGCCGCCCCACGCCACAGGACGCCACCCCACGCCACAGGATGCCGTCCCACACCACAGGACGCCGCCCCACGTCACAAGATGCCGCCCCACACCAAAAGACGCCGCCCCACACCACAAGACGCCGCCCCACACCACAAGACGCCGCCCCACACCACAAGACGCCGCCCCACACCACAAGACGCCGCCCCACGCCTTATTAAGACGCCGCCCCACGCCACAGGACGCCGCCCCACGCCACAGGACGCCGGCCCTCACCACAGGACGCCGCCTTACGCCATAAGACGCCGTCCCTCACCACAGGACGCCGCCCCACACCACAGGATGCCGTCCCACACCACAGGACGCCGCCCCACACCACAGGACGCCGTCCCTCACCACAGGACGCCGCCCCACGCCACAAGACGCAGTCCCTCACCACAGGACGCCGCCCCACACCACAGGACGCCGTCCCACACCACAGGACGCCGCCCCACACCACAGGACGCCGTCCCTCACCACAATACGCCTCCCACACCACAGGACGCCGTCCCACACCACAGGACGCCGCCCCACACCACAGGACGCCGCCCCACGCCACAGGACGCCGTCCCTCACCACAGGACGCCGCCCAACGCCACAGGACGCCGTCCCTCACCACAGGACGCCGCCCCACGCCTTATTAAGACGCCGCCCCACGCCACAGGACGCCGCCCCACGCCACAGGACGCCGGCCCTCACCACAGGACGCCGCCTTACGCCATAAGACGCCGTCCCTCACCACAGGACGCCGCCCCACACCACAGGATGCCGTCCCACACCACAGGACGCCGCCCCACACCACAGGACGCCGTCCCTCACCACAGGACGCCGCCCCACGCCACAAGACGCAGTCCCTCACCACAGGACGCCGCCCCACACCACAGGACGCCGTCCCACACCACAGGACGCCGCCCCACACCACAGGACGCCGTCCCTCACCACAATACGCCTCCCACACCACAGGACGCCGTCCCACACCACAGGACGCCGCCCCACACCACAGGACGCCGCCCCACGCCACAGGACGCCGTCCCTCACCACAGGACGCCGCCCAACGCCACAGGACGCCGTCCCTCACCACAGGACGCCGCCCCACGCCACAAGACGCCGTCCCTCACCACAGGATGCCGCCCCACACCACAGGACGCCGTCCCACACCACAGGACGCCGCCCCACACCACAGGACGCCGCCCCACGCCACAGGACGCCGTCCCTCACCACAGGACGCCGCCCCACGCCACAAGACGCCATCCCTCACGACAGGACGCCGCCCCACACCACAGGACGCCGTCCCACACCACAGGACGCCGCCCCACACCACAGGACGCCGACCCACGCCACAGAACGCCGTCCCACACCACAGGACGCCGCCCCACACCACAGGACGCCGCCCCACGCCACAGGACGCCGCCCCACGCCAAAGGACACCGTCCCACACCACAGGACGCCGCCCCACGCCACAGGACGCCGGCCCACGCCACATTACGCCGTCCCTCACCACAGGATGCCGCCCCACGCCATAAGATGCCGCCCCACACCACAAGACGACGCCCCACACCACAAGACGCCGCCCCACACCACAAAACGCCGACCCACGCCACATTAAGACGCCGCCCCACGCCACAGGACGCCGCCCCACGCCACAGGACGCCGCTCCACACCACAAGACGCTGCCCCAGACCTTAGGACGCCGCCCCACGCAACAGGACGCCGTCCCACACCACAGGACGCCGTACCACACCACAGGACGCCACAGGACGCCGCCCCACGCCACAAGACGCCGTCCCACACCACAGGACGCCGCCTCACGCCACAGGATGCCGCCCCACGCCACAGGACGCCGTCCCACACCACAAGACGCCGCCCCACACCACAGGACGCCGCCCCACGCCACAGGATGCCGCCCCACACCACAGGACGCCGTCGTACACCACAGGACGCCGCCCCACACCACAGGACGCCACCCCACGCCACATTAAGACGCCGCCCCACACCACAGAACGCCGTCCCACACCACAGGACGCCGCCCCACGCCACAGGACGCCGCCCCACGCCACAGGACGCCGCCTCACACCACAGGACGCCGTCCCTCACCACAGGACGCCGCCCCACGTAACAAGACGCCGCCCCACACCACAAGACGCCGCCCCACACCACAAGACGCCACCCCTCACCACAGGACGCCACACCACAGGACGCCGCCCCACGCCAGAGGGCGCCGCCCCACGCCACAGGACGTCGTCCCTCACCACAGGACGCAGCCCCACGCCACAAGACGCCGTCCCTCACCACAGGACGCCGCCCCACACCACAGGACGCCGTCCCACACCACAAGACGCCGCCCCACACCACAGGACGCCGCCCCACGCCACAGGACGCTGTCCCTCACCACAGGAGGCCGCCCCACACCACAAGACGCCGCCCCACACCACAAGACGCCGCCCCACACCACAGGACGCCGCCCCACACCACAGGACGCCGCCCCACGCCACAGGACGCCGCCCCACGCCACAGGACGGCGTCCCTCACCACAGGACGCCGCCCCACGCCACAAGACGCCGTCCCTCACCACAGGACGCCGCCCCACACCACAGGACGCCGTCCCACACCACAGGACGCCGCCACACACCACAGGACGCCGCCCCACGCCACAGGACGCCGTCCCTCATTACAGGACGCCGCCCCACGCCACAGGACGCCGTCCCTTAATACAGGACGCCGCCCCAAACCACAGGACGCCGTCCCACACCACAGGACGCCGCCCCACACCACAGGACGCCGCCCCACGCCACAGGACGCCGCCCCACGCCACAGGACGCCGTCCCACACCAAAGGACGTCGCCTCACGCCACAGGACGCCGCCCCACGCCACAGGACGCCGTCCCTCACCACAGGACGCCGCCCCACGCCACAAGACGCCGCCCCACACCACAAGACGCCGCCCCACACCACAAGACGCCGCCCCACACCACAGGACGCCGCCCCACGCCACATTAAGAAGCCGCCCCACGCCACAGGACGCCGCCCCACGCCACAGGACGCCGCTCCACACTATAAGACGCGGCCCCACACCACAAGACGCTGCCCCACACCTCAGGACGCCGCCCCACGCAACAGGACGCCGTCCCACACCACAGGACGCCGTACCACACCACAGGACGCCACAGGATGCCGCCCCACGCCACAGGACGCCGTCCCACACCACAGGACGCCGCCTCACGCCACAGGATGCCGCCCCACGGCTCAGGACGCCTTCCCACACCACAAGACGCCGCCCCACGCCACAGGACGCCGCCCCACGCCACAGGATGCCGCCCCACACCACAGGACGCCGTCGTACACCACAGGACGCCGCCCCACACCACACGACGCCGCCCCCCGCCACATTAAGACGCCGCCCCACACCACAGGACGCCGTCCCACACCACAGGACGCCGCCCTACGCCACAGGGCGCCGCCCCACGCCATAGGACACCGCCCTACGCCACAGGACGCCATCCGACAACAAAGGACGCCGTCCCACACCACAGGACGCTACAGGACGCCGCCTCACGCCACAGGACGCCGTCCCACACCACAGGACGCCACCCCACGCCACAGGACGCCGTCCCACACCACAGGACGCCGCCCCACGCCAAAGGACGCCACCCCACGCCACAGGATGCCGTCCCACACCACAGGACGCCGCCCCACGTCACAAGATGCCGCCCCACACCACAAGACGCCGCCCCACACCACAAGACGCCGCCCCACACCACGGGACGCCGCCCCACGCCACATTAAGACGCCGCCCCACGCCACAGGACGCTGCCCCACGCCACAGGACGCCGCCCCACACCACAAGTCGCCACCCCACACCACAGGACGCCGCCGCACGCCACAAGACGCCGTCCCTCACCACAGGACGCCGCCCCACACCACAGAACGCCGTCCCACACCACAGGACGCCGCCCCACACCACAGGACGCCGCCCCACGCCACAGGACGCCGCCCCACGCCATAGGACACCGCCCCACGCAACAGGACGCCATCCGACAACAAAGGACGCCGTCCCACACCAGAGGACGCTACAGGACGCCGCCTCACGCCACAGGACGCCGTCCCACACCACAGGACGCCACTCCACGCCACAGGACGCAACCCCACGCCTCAGGATGCCGTCCCACACCACAGGACGCCGCCCCACGTCACAAGATGCAGCCCCACACCACAAGACGCCACCCCACACCACACGACGCCGCCCCACACCACAGGACGCCGCCCCACGCCACATTAAGACGCCGCCCCACGCCACAGGACGCCGCCCCATGCCAAAGGACGCCGCCCCACACCACAAGACGCCGCCCCACACCACAGGACGCCGCCCACACCACAGGACGCCGCCCCACGCCACAGGACGCCGCCCCACACCCCAGGACGCCGCCCCACACCACAGGACGCCGCCCCACGCCATAGGACGCCGTCCCTCACCACAGGACGCCGCCCCACGCCACATTAGGACGCCGCCCCACGCCACAGGACGCCGCCCCACGCCAAAGGACGCCGCCCCACACCACAAGACGCCGCCCCACGCCACAGGACGCCGCCCCACACCCCAGGACGCCGCCCCACACCACAGGACGCCGCCCCACGCCATAGGACGCCGTCCCTCACCACAGGACGCCGCCCCACACCACAGGACGCCGCCCCACACCACAGGACGCCGCCCCATGCCACAGGACACCGCCCCACGCCACAAGACGCCGTCCCTCACCACAGGACGCCGTCCCAAACCACAGGACGCCGCCCCGCACCACAGGACGCCGTCCCAAACCACAGGACGCCGCCCCACACCACACGACGCCGCCCACGCCACAGGACGCCGTCCCTCACCACAGGACGCCGCCCAACGCCACACGACGCCGTCTCTCACGACAGGACGCCGCCCCACGCCACAAGACGCCGTCCCTCACCACAGGACTCCGCCCCAAACCACAGAACGCCGTCCCACACCACAAGACGCCGCCCCACACCACAGGACGCCGCCCCACACCACAGGACGCCGCCCCACGCCACAGGACGCCGCCCCACGCCACAGGACGCCGTCCCTCACCACAGGACGCCGCCCCACGCCACAAGACGCCGTCCCTCACGACAGGACGCCGCCCCACACCACAGGACGCCGTCCCACACCACAGGACGCCGCCCCACACCACAGAACGCCGACCCACGCCACAGAACGCCGTCCCACACCACAGGACGCCGCCCCACACCACAGGACGCCGCCCCACGCCACAGGACGCCGCCCCACGCCACAGGACACCGTCCCACACCACAGGACGCCGCCCCACGCCACAGGACGCCGCCCCACGCCACATTACGCCGTTCCTCACCACAGGACGCCGCCCCACGCCATAAGACGCCGCCCCACACCACAAGACGACGCCCCACACCACAAGACGCCGCCCCACACCACAAAATGCCGCCCCACGCCACATTAAGACGCCGCCCCACGCCACAGGACGCCGCCCCACGCCACAGGACGCCGCTCCACACCACAAGACGCTGCCCCACACCTCAGGACGCCGCCCCACGCCACAGGACGCCGTCCCACACCACAGGACGCCGTACCACACCACAGGACGCCACAGGACGCCGCCCCACGCCACAGGACGCCGTCCCACACCACAGGACGCCGCCTCACGCCACAGGATGCCGCCCCACGCCACAGGACGCCGTCCCACACCACAAGACGCCGCCCCACACCACAGGACGCCGCCCCACGCCACAGGATGCCGCCCCACACCACAGGACGCTGTCGTACACCACAGGACCCCGCCCCACACCACAGGACGCCACCCCACGCCACATTAAGACGCCGCCCCACACCACAGGACGCCGCCCCACACCACAGGACGCCGCCCCACGCCACAGGACGCCGCCCCACGCCACAGGACGCCGCCTCACACCACAGGACGCCGTCCCTCACCACAGGACGCCGCCCCACGCCACAGGACGCCGTCCCTCACCACAGGACGCCGCCCCACACCACAAGACGCCGCCGCACGCCACAAGACGCCGTCCCTCACCACAGGACGCCGCCCCACACCACAGGACGCCGTCCCACACCACAGGACGCCGCCCCACACCACAGGACGCCGCCCCACGCCACAGGACGCCACCCCACGCCATAGGACACCGCCCCACGCCACAGGACGCCATCCGACAACAAAGGACGCCGTCCCACACCACAGGACGCTACAGGACGCCGCCTCACGCCACAAGACGCCGCCCCACACCACAAGACGCCGCCCCACACCACAAGACGCCGCCCCACACCACAGGACGCCGCCCCACACCACAGGACGCCGCCCCATGCCACAGGACGCCGCCCCACGCCACAAGATGCCGTCCCTCACCACAGGATGCCGTCCCAAACCACAGGACGCCGTCCCAAACCACAGGACGCCGTCCCTCACCACAGGACGCCGCCCCACGCCACAGGACGCCGTCTCCCACGACAGGACGCCGCCCCACGCCACAAGACGCCGTCCGTCACCACAGGACGCCGCCCCACACCACAGAACGCCGTCCCACACCACAAGACGCCGCCCCACACCACAGGACGCCGCCCAACGCCACAGGACGCCGTCCCTCACATCAGGACGCCTCCCCACGCCACAGGACGCCGTCCCTCACCACAGGACGCAGCCCCACGCCACAAGACGCCGTCCCTCACCACAGGACGCCGCCCCACACCACAGGACGCCGTCCCACACCACAGGACGCCGCCCCACACCACAGGACGCCGCCCCACACCACAGGACGCCGTCCCTCAATACAGGACGCCGCCCCACGCCACAGGACGCCGTCCCACACCACAGGACGCCGCCCCACGCCACAAGACGCCGCCCCACACCACAAGACGCCACCCCACACCACAAGACGCCGCCCCACACCACAGGACGCCGCCCCACACCACAGGACGCCGCCCCATGCCACAGGACGCCGCCCCACGCCACAAGATGCCGTCCCTCACCACAGGATGCCGTCCCAAACCACAGGACGCCGTCCCAAACCACAGGACGCCGCCCCACACCACACGACGCCGCCCACGCCACAGGACGCCGTCCCTCACCACAGGACGCCGCCCCACGCCACAGGACGCCGTCTCCCACGACAGGACGCCGCCCCACGCCACAAGACGCCGTCCGTCACCACAGGACGCCGCCCCACACCACAGAACGCCGTCCCACACCACAAGACGCCGCCCCACACCACAGGACGCCGCCCAACGCCACAGGACGCCGTCCCTCACATCAGGACGCCTCCCCACGCCACAGGACGCCGTCCCTCACCACAGGACGCCGCCCCACGCCACAGGACGCCGTCCCACACCACAGGACGCCGCCCCACACCACAGGACGCCGCCCCACGCCACAGGACGCCGCCCCACGCCACAGGACGCCGTCCCACACCACAGGACGTCGCCCCACGCCACAGGACGCCGCCCCACGCCACAGGACGCCGTTCCTTACCACAGGACGCCGCCCCACGCCACAAGACGCCGCTCCATACCACAAGACGCCGCCCCACACCACAAGACGCCGCCCCACACCACAGGACGCCGCCCCACGCCACATTAAGACGCCGCCCCACGTCACATTAAGACGCCGCCCCACGCCACAGGACGCCGCCCCACGCCACAGGACGCCGCTCCACACCACAAGACGCCGCCCCACACCACAAGACGCTGTCCCACACCTCAGGACGCCGCCCTACGCCACAGGACGCCGTCCCACACCACAGGACGCCGTACCACACCACAGGACGCCACAGTACGCCGCCCCACGCCACAGGACGCCGTCCCACACCACAGGACGCCGCCTCACGCCACAGGATGCCGCCCCACGCCACAGGACGCCGTCCCACACCACAAGACGCCGCCCCACACCACAGGACGTCGCCCCACGCCACAGGATGCCGCCCCACACCACAGGACGCCGTCGTACACCACAGGACGCCGCCCCACACCACAGGACGCCGCCCCACGCCACATTAAGACGCCGCCCTACACCACAGGACGCCGTCCCACACCACAGGACGCCGCCCCACGCCACAGGACGCCGCCCCACGCCACAGGACGCCGCCCCACGCCATAGGACACCGCCCCACGCAACAGGACGCAATCCGACAACAAAGGACGCCGTCCCACACCACAGGACGCTACAGGAAGCCGCCTCACGCCACAGGACGCCGTCCCACACCACAGGACGCCACCCCACGCCACAGGACGCCGTCCCACACCACAGGACGCCGCCCCACGCCACAGGATGCCACCCCACGCCACAGGATGCCGTCCCACACCACAGGACGCCGCCCAACGTCACAAGATGCCGCCCCACACCACAAGACGCCACCCCACACCACAAGACGCCGCCCCACGCTACATTAAGACGCCGCCCCACACCACAAGACGACGCCCCACGTCACATTAAGACGCCGCCCCACGCCACAGGACGCCGCCCCACGCCACAGGACGCCGCCCCACGCCACAGGACGCCGCCCCACGCCACAGGACGCCGTCCCTCACTACAGGACGCCGCCCCACGCCACAAGACGCCGTCCCTCACCACAGGACGCCGCCCCACACCACAGGACGCCGTCCCACACCACAGGACGCTGCCCCACACCACAGGACGCCGCCCCAAACCACTGGACGCCGTCCCTCACCACAGGACGCCGCCCCACGCCACAAGACGCCGTCCCTCACCACAGGACGCCGCCCCACATCACAGGACGCCGTCCCACACCACAGGACGCCGCCCCACACCACAGGACGCCGCCCCACGCCACAGGACGCCGTCTCTCACCACTGGACGCCGCCCCACGCCACAGGACGCCGTCCCTCATCACAGGACGCCGCCCCACGCCACAAGACGCCGTCCCTCACCACAGGACGCCGCCTCACACCTCAGGACGCCGTCCCACACCACAGGACGCCGCCCCACACCACAGGACGCCGCCCCACGCCACAGAACGCCGTCCCTCACCACAGGACGCCGCCCCACACCACAAGACGCCGCCCCACACCACAAGACGCCGCCTCACACCACAGGACGCCGCCCCACACCACAGGACGCCGCCCCACGCCACAGGACGCCGCCCCACGCCACAGGACGCCGTCCCTCACCACAGGACGCCGCCCCACGCCACAAGACGCCGTCCCTCGCCACAGGACGCCGCCCCACACCACAGGACGCCGTCCGACACCACAGGACGCCGCCCCACACCACAGGACGCCGCCCCACGCCACAGGACGCCGCCCCACGCCTCAGGACGCCGTCCCACACCACAGGACGCCGCCCCAGGCCACAGGACGCCGCCCCACGCTACAGGACGCCGTCCCTCACCAGAGGACGCCGCCCCACGCCACAAGACGCCGCCCCACACCACAAGACGCCGCCCCACACCACAAGACGCCGCCCCACACCACAAAACGCCGCCCCTCGCAACATTAAGACGCCGCCCCACGCCACAGGACGCCGCCCCACGCCACAGGACGCCGCTCCACACCACAAGACGCCGCCCCACACCACAAGACGCTGCCCCACACCTCAGGCGCCGCCCCACGCCACAGGACGCCGTTCCACACCACAGGACGCCGTACCACACCACAGGACGCCACAGGACGCCGCCCCACGCCACAGGACGCCGTCCCACACCACAGGACGCCGCCTCACGCCACAGGATGCCGCCCCACGCCACAGGACGCCGTCACACACCACAAGACGCCGCCCCACACCACAGGACACCGCCCCACGCCACAGGATGCCGCCCCACACCACAGGACGCCGTCGTACACCACAGGACGCCGCCCCACACCACAGGACGCCGCCCCACGCCACATTAAGACGCTACCCCACACCACAGGACGCCGTCCCACACCACAGGACGCCGCGTTACGCCACAGGACGCCGCCCCACGCCACAGGACGCCGCCTTACACAACAGGACGCCGTCCCACACCACAGGACGCCGCGTTACGCCACAGGACGCCGCTCCACGCCATAGGACACCGCCCCACGCCAAAGGACGCCATCCGACAACAAAGGACGCCGTCCCACACCACAGGACGCTACAGGACGCCGCCTCACGCCAGAGGACGCCGTCCCACACCACAGGACGCCACCCCACGCCACAGGACGCCGTCCCACACCACAGGACGCCGCCCCACGCCAAAGGACGCCACCCCACGCCACAGGATGCCGTCCCACACCACAGGACGCCGCCCCACGTCACAAGATGCCGCCCCACACCACAAGACGCCGCCCCACACCACAAGACGCCGCCCCACACCACAGGACGCCGCCCCACGCCACATTAGGACGCCGCCCCACGCCACAAGACGCCGCCCCACGCCACAGGATGCCGCCCCACACCACAAGACGCCGCCCCACACCACAGGACGCCGCCCCACACCACAGGACGCCGCCCCACGCCACAGGACGCCGCCCCACACCACAGGACGCCGCCCCACACCACAGGACGCCGTCCCACACCACAGGACGCTGTCCCACACCACAGGACGCCACAGGACGCCTCCCCACGCCACAGGACGCCGTCCCACACCACAGGACGCTGTCCCACACCACAGGACGCCACAGGACGCCGCCCCACGCCACAGGACGCCGTCCCTCACCACAGGACGCCGCCCCACGCCACAAGACGCCGCCCCACACCACAAGACGCCGCCCCACACCACAGGACGCCGCCCCACACCACAGGACGCCGTCCCACACCACAGGACGCCGCCACACACCACAGGACGCCGCCCCACGCCACAGGACGCCGTCCCTCATTACAGGACGCCGCCCCACGCCACAGGACGCCGTCCCTTAATACAGGACGCCGCCCCAAACCACAGGACGCCGTCCCACACCACAGGACGCCGCCCCACACCACAGGACGCCGCCCCACGCCACAGGACGCCGCCCCACGCCACAGGACGCCGTCCCACACCACAGGACGTCGCCTCACGCCACAGGACGCCGCCCCACGCCACAGGACGCCGTCCCTCACCACAGGACGCCGCCCCACGCCACAAGACGCCGCCCCACACCACAAGACGCCGCCCCACACCACAAGACGCCGCCCCACACCACAGGACGCCGCCCCACGCCACATTAAGAAGCCGCCCCACGCCACAGGACGCCGCCCCACGCCACAGGACGCCGCTCCACACTATAAGACGCGGCCCCACACCACAAGACGCTGCCCCACACCTCAGGACGCCGCCCCACGCAACAGGACGCCGTCCCACACCACAGGACGCCGTACCACACCACAGGACGCCACAGGATGCCGCCCCACGCCACAGGACGCCGTCCCACACCACAGGACGCCGCCTCACGCCACAGGATGCCGCCCCACGGCTCAGGACGCCTTCCCACACCACAAGACGCCGCCCCACGCCACAGGACGCCGCCCCACGCCACAGGATGCCGCCCCACACCACAGGACGCCGTCGTACACCACAGGACGCCGCCCCACACCACACGACGCCGCCCCCCGCCACATTAAGACGCCGCCCCACACCACAGGACGCCGTCCCACACCACAGGACGCCGCCCTACGCCACAGGGCGCCGCCCCACGCCATAGGACACCGCCCTACGCCACAGGACGCCATCCGACAACAAAGGACGCCGTCCCACACCACAGGACGCTACAGGACGCCGCCTCACGCCACAGGACGCCGTCCCACACCACAGGACGCCACCCCACGCCACAGGACGCCGTCCCACACCACAGGACGCCGCCCCACGCCAAAGGACGCCACCCCACGCCACAGGATGCCGTCCCACACCACAGGACGCCGCCCCACGTCACAAGATGCCGCCCCACACCACAAGACGCCGCCCCACACCACAAGACGCCGCCCCACACCACGGGACGCCGCCCCACGCCACATTAAGACGCCGCCCCACGCCACAGGACGCTGCCCCACGCCACAGGACGCCGCCCCACACCACAAGTCGCCACCCCACACCACAGGACGCCGCCGCACGCCACAAGACGCCGTCCCTCACCACAGGACGCCGCCCCACACCACAGAACGCCGTCCCACACCACAGGACGCCGCCCCACACCACAGGACGCCGCCCCACGCCACAGGACGCCGCCCCACGCCATAGGACACCGCCCCACGCAACAGGACGCCATCCGACAACAAAGGACGCCGTCCCACACCAGAGGACGCTACAGGACGCCGCCTCACGCCACAGGACGCCGTCCCACACCACAGGACGCCACTCCACGCCACAGGACGCAACCCCACGCCTCAGGATGCCGTCCCACACCACAGGACGCCGCCCCACGTCACAAGATGCAGCCCCACACCACAAGACGCCACCCCACACCACACGACGCCGCCCCACACCACAGGACGCCGCCCCACGCCACATTAAGACGCCGCCCCACGCCACAGGACGCCGCCCCATGCCAAAGGACGCCGCCCCACACCACAAGACGCCGCCCCACACCACAGGACGCCGCCCACACCACAGGACGCCGCCCCACGCCACAGGACGCCGCCCCACACCCCAGGACGCCGCCCCACACCACAGGACGCCGCCCCACGCCATAGGACGCCGTCCCTCACCACAGGACGCCGCCCCACGCCACATTAGGACGCCGCCCCACGCCACAGGACGCCGCCCCACGCCAAAGGACGCCGCCCCACACCACAAGACGCCGCCCCACGCCACAGGACGCCGCCCCACACCCCAGGACGCCGCCCCACACCACAGGACGCCGCCCCACGCCATAGGACGCCGTCCCTCACCACAGGACGCCGCCCCACACCACAGGACGCCGCCCCACACCACAGGACGCCGCCCCATGCCACAGGACACCGCCCCACGCCACAAGACGCCGTCCCTCACCACAGGACGCCGTCCCAAACCACAGGACGCCGCCCCGCACCACAGGACGCCGTCCCAAACCACAGGACGCCGCCCCACACCACACGACGCCGCCCACGCCACAGGACGCCGTCCCTCACCACAGGACGCCGCCCAACGCCACACGACGCCGTCTCTCACGACAGGACGCCGCCCCACGCCACAAGACGCCGTCCCTCACCACAGGACTCCGCCCCAAACCACAGAACGCCGTCCCACACCACAAGACGCCGCCCCACACCACAGGACGCCGCCCCACACCACAGGACGCCGCCCCACGCCACAGGACGCCGCCCCACGCCACAGGACGCCGTCCCTCACCACAGGACGCCGCCCCACGCCACAAGACGCCGTCCCTCACGACAGGACGCCGCCCCACACCACAGGACGCCGTCCCACACCACAGGACGCCGCCCCACACCACAGAACGCCGACCCACGCCACAGAACGCCGTCCCACACCACAGGACGCCGCCCCACACCACAGGACGCCGCCCCACGCCACAGGACGCCGCCCCACGCCACAGGACACCGTCCCACACCACAGGACGCCGCCCCACGCCACAGGACGCCGCCCCACGCCACATTACGCCGTCCCTCACCACAGGACGCCGCCCCACGCCATAAGACGCCGCCCCACACCACAAGACGACGCCCCACACCACAAGACGCCGCCCCACACCACAAAATGCCGCCCCACGCCACATTAAGACGCCGCCCCACGCCACAGGACGCCGCCCCACGCCACAGGACGCCGCTCCACACCACAAGACGCTGCCCCACACCTCAGGACGCCGCCCCACGCCACAGGACGCCGTCCCACACCACAGGACGCCGTACCACACCACAGGACGCCACAGGACGCCGCCCCACGCCACAGGACGCCGTCCCACACCACAGGACGCCGCCTCACGCCACAGGATGCCGCCCCACGCCACAGGACGCCGTCCCACACCACAAGACGCCGCCCCACACCACAGGACGCCGCCCCACGCCACAGGATGCCGCCCCACACCACAGGACGCTGTCGTACACCACAGGACCCCGCCCCACACCACAGGACGCCACCCCACGCCACATTAAGACGCCGCCCCACACCACAGGACGCCGTCCCACACCACAGGACGCCGCCCCACGCCACAGGACGCCGCCCCACGCCACAGGACGCCGCCTCACACCACAGGACGCCGTCCCTCACCACAGGACGCCGCCCCACGCCACAGGACGCCGTCCCTCACCACAGGACGCCGCCCCACACCACAAGACGCCGCCGCACGCCACAAGACGCCGTCCCTCACCACAGGACGCCGCCCCACACCACAGGACGCCGTCCCACACCACAGGACGCCGCCCCACACCACAGGACGCCGCCCCACGCCACAGGACGCCACCCCACGCCATAGGACACCGCCCCACGCCACAGGACGCCATCCGACAACAAAGGACGCCGTCCCACACCACAGGACGCTACAGGACGCCGCCTCACGCCACAGGACGCCGCCCCACGTCACAAGATGCCGCCCCACACAACAAGACGCCGCCCCACACCACAAGACGCCACCCCACACCACAGGACGCCGCCCCACGCCACATTAAGACGCCGCCCCACGCCATAGGCCGCCGCCCCACGCCAAAGGACGCCGCCCCACACCACAAGACGCCGCCCCACACCACAGGACGCCGCCCCACACCACAGGACGCCGCCCCACGCCACAGGACGCTGCCCCACACCACAGGACGCCGCCCCACACCACAGGACGCCGCCCCACGCCACAGGACGCCGTCCCTCACCACAGGACGCCACCCCACGTAACAAGACGCCGCCCCACACCACAAGACGCCGCCCCACCCCACAAGACGCCACCCCTCACCACAAGACGCCACCCCACACCACAGGACGCCGCCCCACGCCACAGGGCGCCGCCCCATGCCACAGGACGCCGTCCCTCACCACAGGACGCAGCCCCACGCCACAAGACGCCGTCCCTCACCACAGGCCGCCGCCCCACACCACAGGACGCCGTCCCACACCACAGGACGCCGCCCCACACCACAGGACGCCGCCCCACACCACAGGACGCCGTCCCTCAATACAGGACGCCGCCCCACGCCACAGGACGCCGTCCCACACCACAGGACGCCGCCCCACGCCACAAGACGCCGCCCCACACCACAAGACGCCGCCCCACACCACAAGACGCCGCCCCACACCACAGGACGCCGCCCCACACCACAGGACGCCGCCCCACGCCACAGGACGCCGCCCCACGCCACAAGATGCCGTCCCTCACCACAGGATGCCGTCCCAAACCACAGGACGCCGTCCCAAACCACAGGACGCCGTCCCTCACCACAGGACGCCGCCCCACGCCACAGGACGCCGTCTCCCACGACAGGACGCCGCCCCACGCCACAAGACGCCGTCCGTCACCACAGGACGCCGCCCCACACCACAGAACGCCGTCCCACACCACAAGACGCCGCCCCACACCACAGGACGCCGCCCAACGCCACAGGACGCCGTCCCTCACATCAGGACGCCTCCCCACGCCACAGGACGCCGTCCCTCACCACAGGACGCAGCCCCACGCCACAAGACGCCGTCCCTCACCACAGGACGCCGCCCCACACCACAGGACGCCGTCCCACACCACAGGACGCCGCCCCACACCACAGGACGCCGCCCCACACCACAGGACGCCGTCCCTCAATACAGGACGCCGCCCCACGCCACAGGACGCCGTCCCACACCACAGGACGCCGCCCCACGCCACAAGACGCCGCCCCACACCACAAGACGCCACCCCACACCACAAGACGCCGCCCCACACCACAGGACGCCGCCCCACACCACAGGACGCCGCCCCATGCCACAGGACGCCGCCCCACGCCACAAGATGCCGTCCCTCACCACAGGATGCCGTCCCAAACCACAGGACGCCGTCCCAAACCACAGGACGCCGCCCCACACCACACGACGCCGCCCACGCCACAGGACGCCGTCCCTCACCACAGGACGCCGCCCCACGCCACAGGACGCCGTCTCCCACGACAGGACGCCGCCCCACGCCACAAGACGCCGTCCGTCACCACAGGACGCCGCCCCACACCACAGAACGCCGTCCCACACCACAAGACGCCGCCCCACACCACAGGACGCCGCCCAACGCCACAGGACGCCGTCCCTCACATCAGGACGCCTCCCCACGCCACAGGACGCCGTCCCTCACCACAGGACGCCGCCCCACGCCACAGGACGCCGTCCCACACCACAGGACGCCGCCCCACACCACAGGACGCCGCCCCACGCCACAGGACGCCGCCCCACGCCACAGGACGCCGTCCCACACCACAGGACGTCGCCCCACGCCACAGGACGCCGCCCCACGCCACAGGACGCCGTTCCTTACCACAGGACGCCGCCCCACGCCACAAGACGCCGCTCCATACCACAAGACGCCGCCCCACACCACAAGACGCCGCCCCACACCACAGGACGCCGCCCCACGCCACATTAAGACGCCGCCCCACGTCACATTAAGACGCCGCCCCACGCCACAGGACGCCGCCCCACGCCACAGGACGCCGCTCCACACCACAAGACGCCGCCCCACACCACAAGACGCTGTCCCACACCTCAGGACGCCGCCCTACGCCACAGGACGCCGTCCCACACCACAGGACGCCGTACCACACCACAGGACGCCACAGTACGCCGCCCCACGCCACAGGACGCCGTCCCACACCACAGGACGCCGCCTCACGCCACAGGATGCCGCCCCACGCCACAGGACGCCGTCCCACACCACAAGACGCCGCCCCACACCACAGGACGTCGCCCCACGCCACAGGATGCCGCCCCACACCACAGGACGCCGTCGTACACCACAGGACGCCGCCCCACACCACAGGACGCCGCCCCACGCCACATTAAGACGCCGCCCTACACCACAGGACGCCGTCCCACACCACAGGACGCCGCCCCACGCCACAGGACGCCGCCCCACGCCACAGGACGCCGCCCCACGCCATAGGACACCGCCCCACGCAACAGGACGCAATCCGACAACAAAGGACGCCGTCCCACACCACAGGACGCTACAGGAAGCCGCCTCACGCCACAGGACGCCGTCCCACACCACAGGACGCCACCCCACGCCACAGGACGCCGTCCCACACCACAGGACGCCGCCCCACGCCACAGGATGCCACCCCACGCCACAGGATGCCGTCCCACACCACAGGACGCCGCCCAACGTCACAAGATGCCGCCCCACACCACAAGACGCCACCCCACACCACAAGACGCCGCCCCACGCTACATTAAGACGCCGCCCCACACCACAAGACGACGCCCCACGTCACATTAAGACGCCGCCCCACGCCACAGGACGCCGCCCCACGCCACAGGACGCCGCCCCACGCCACAGGACGCCGCCCCACGCCACAGGACGCCGTCCCTCACTACAGGACGCCGCCCCACGCCACAAGACGCCGTCCCTCACCACAGGACGCCGCCCCACACCACAGGACGCCGTCCCACACCACAGGACGCTGCCCCACACCACAGGACGCCGCCCCAAACCACAGGACGCCGTCCCTCACCACAGGACGCCGCCCCACGCCACAAGACGCCGTCCCTCACCACAGGACGCCGCCCCACATCACAGGACGCCGTCCCACACCACAGGACGCCGCCCCACACCACAGGACGCCGCCCCACGCCACAGGACGCCGTCTCTCACCACTGGACGCCGCCCCACGCCACAGGACGCCGTCCCTCATCACAGGACGCCGCCCCACGCCACAAGACGCCGTCCCTCACCACAGGACGCCGCCTCACACCACAGGACGCCGTCCCACACCACAGGACGCCGCCCCACACCACAGGACGCCGCCCCACGCCACAGAACGCCGTCCCTCACCACAGGACGCCGCCCCACACCACAAGACGCCGCCCCACACCACAAGACGCCGCCTCACACCACAGGACGCCGCCCCACACCACAGGACGCCGCCCCACGCCACAGGACGCCGCCCCACGCCACAGGACGCCGTCCCTCACCACAGGACGCCGCCCCACGCCACAAGACGCCGTCCCTCGCCACAGGACGCCGCCCCACACCACAGGACGCCGTCCGACACCACAGGACGCCGCCCCACACCACAGGACGCCGCCCCACGCCACAGGACGCCGCCCCACGCCTCAGGACGCCGTCCCACACCACAGGACGCCGCCCCAGGCCACAGGACGCCGCCCCACGCTACAGGACGCCGTCCCTCACCAGAGGACGCCGCCCCACGCCACAAGACGCCGCCCCACACCACAAGACGCCGCCCCACACCACAAGACGCCGCCCCACACCACAAAACGCCGCCCCTCGCAACATTAAGACGCCGCCCCACGCCACAGGACGCCGCCCCACGCCACAGGACGCCGCTCCACACCACAAGACGCCGCCCCACACCACAAGACGCTGCCCCACACCTCAGGCGCCGCCCCACGCCACAGGACGCCGTTCCACACCACAGGACGCCGTACCACACCACAGGACGCCACAGGACGCCGCCCCACGCCACAGGACGCCGTCCCACACCACAGGACGCCGCCTCACGCCACAGGATGCCGCCCCACGCCACAGGACGCCGTCACACACCACAAGACGCCGCCCCACACCACAGGACACCGCCCCACGCCACAGGATGCCGCCCCACACCACAGGACGCCGTCGTACACCACAGGACGCCGCCCCACACCACAGGACGCCGCCCCACGCCACATTAAGACGCTACCCCACACCACAGGACGCCGTCCCACACCACAGGACGCCGCGTTACGCCACAGGACGCCGCCCCACGCCACAGGACGCCGCCTTACACAACAGGACGCCGTCCCACACCACAGGACGCCGCGTTACGCCACAGGACGCCGCTCCACGCCATAGGACACCGCCCCACGCCAAAGGACGCCATCCGACAACAAAGGACGCCGTCCCACACCACAGGACGCTACAGGACGCCGCCTCACGCCAGAGGACGCCGTCCCACACCACAGGACGCCACCCCACGCCACAGGACGCCGTCCCACACCACAGGACGCCGCCCCACGCCAAAGGACGCCACCCCACGCCACAGGATGCCGTCCCACACCACAGGACGCCGCCCCACGTCACAAGATGCCGCCCCACACCACAAGACGCCGCCCCACACCACAAGACGCCGCCCCACACCACAGGACGCCGCCTAACGCCACATTAAGACGCCGCCCCACGCCACAAGACGCCGCCCCACGCCACAGGACGCCGCCCCACACCACAAGACGCCGCCCCACACCACAGGACGCCGCCCCACACCACAGGACGCCGCCCCACGCCACAGGACGCCGCCCCACACCACAGAACGCCGCCCCACACCACAGGACGCCGTCCCACACCACAGGACGCTGTCCCACACCACAGGACGCCACAGGACGCCTCCCCACGCCACAGGACGCCGTCCCACACCACAGGACGCTGTCCCACACCACAGGACGCCACAGGACGCCGCCCCACGCCACAGGACGCCGTCCCTCACCACAGGACGCCGCCCCACGCCACAAGACGCCGCCCCACACCACAAGACGCCGCCCCACACCACAGGACGCCACCCCACGCCACAAGACGCCGCCCCACGCCACAAGACGCCGCCCCACATCACAAGACGCCGCCCCACACCACAGGACGCCGCCCCACGCCACAGGACGCCGTCCCTCACCACAGGACGCCGCCCCACGCCACAAGACGCCGCCCCACACCACAAGACGCCGCCCCACACCACAGGACGCCACCCCACGCCACAAGACGCCGCCCCACGCCACAAGACGCCGCCCCACACCACAAGACGCCGCCCCACACCACAGGACGCCGCCCCACGCCACAGGATGCCGCCCCACACCACAGGACGCCGTCGTACACCACAGGACGCCGCCCCACACCACAGGACGCCGCCCCACGCCACAGGACGCCGCCCCACGCCATAGGACACCGCCCCACGCCACAGGACGCAATCCGATAACAAAGGACGCCGTCCCACACCACAGGACGCTACAGGAAGCCGCCTCACGCCACAGGACGCCATCCCACACCACAGGACGCCACCCCACGCCACAGGACGCCGTCCCACACCACAGGACGCCGCCCCACGCCACAGGATGCCACCCCACGCCACAGGATGCCGTCCCACACCATAGGACGCCGCCCCACGTCACAAGATTCCGCCCCACACCACAAGACGCCGCCCCACACCACAAGACGCCGCCCCACGCCACATTAAGACGCCGCCCCACACCACAAGACGCCGCCCCACGCCATATTAAGACGCCGCCCCACGCCACAGGACGCCGTCCCACGCCACAGGACGCCGCCCCACGCCACAGGACGCCGTCCCTCACTACAGGACGCCGCCCCACGCCACAAGACGCCGTCCCTCACCACAGGACGCCGCCCCACACCACAGGACGCCGTCCCACACCACAGGACGCCGCCCCACACCACAGGACGCCGCCCCAAACCATAGGACGCCGTCCCTCACCAAAGGACGCCGCCCCACGCCACAAGACGCCGTCCCTCACCACAGGACGCCGCCCCACACCACAGGACGCCGTCCCACACCACAGGACGCCGCCCCACACCACAGGACGCCGCCCCACGCCACAGGACGCCGTCTCTCACCACAGGACGCCGCCCCACGCCACAGGACGCCGTCCCTCACCACAGGACGCCGCCCCACGCCACAAGACGCCGTCCCTCACCACAGGACGCCGCCTCACACCACAGGACGCCGTCCCACACCACAGGACGCCGCCCCACACCACAGGACGCCGCCACACGCCACAGGACGCCGTCCCTCACCACAGGACGCCGTCCCACGCCACAGGACGCCGTCCCTCACCACAGGACGCCGCCCCACACCACAAGACGCCGCCCCACACCACAAGACGCCGCCCCACACCACAGGACGCCGCCCCACACCACAGGACGCCGCCCCACGCCACAGGACGCCGCCCCACGCCACACGACGCCGTCCCTCACCACAGGACGCCGCCCCACGCCACAAGACGCCGTCCCTCGCCACAGGACGCCGCCCCTCACCACAGGACGCCGTCCGACACCACAGGACGCCGCCCCACACCACAGGACGCCGCCCCACACCACAGGACGTCGCCCCACGCCACAGGACGCCGCCCCACGCCACAGGACGCCGTCCCACACCACAGGACGCCGCCCCACGCCACAGGACGCCGCCCCACGCCACAGTACGCCGTCCCTCACCACAGGACGCCGCCCCACGCCACAAGACGCCGCCCCACACCACAAGACGCCGCCCCACACCACAAGACGCCGCCCCACACCACAAAACGCCGCCCCACGCCACATTAAGACGCCGCCCCACGCCACAGGACGCCGCCCCACGCCACAGGACGCCGCTCCACACCACAAGACGCCGCCCCACACCACAAGACGCTGCCCCACACCTCAGGCGCCGCCCCACGCCACAGGACGCCGTTCCACACCACAGGACGCCGTACCACACCACAGGACGCCACAGGACGCCGCCCCACGCCACAGGACGCCGTCCCACACCACAGGACGCCGCCTCACGCCACAGGATGCCGCCCCACGCCACAGGACGCCGTCCCACACCACAAGACGCCGCCCCACACCACAGGACGCCGCCCCACGCCACAGGATGCCGCCCCACACCACAGGACGCCGTCGTACACCACAGGACGCCGCCCCACACCACAGGACGCCGCCCCACGCCACATTAAGACGCTACCCCACACCACAGGACGCCGTCCCTCACCACAGGACGCAGCGTTACGCCACAGGACGCCGCCCCACGCCACAGGACGCCGCCTTACACCACAGGACGCCGTCCCACACCACAGGACGCCGCGTTACGCCACAGGACGCCGCTCCACGCCATAGGACACCGCCCCACGCCACAGGACGCCATCCGACAACAAAGGACGCCGTCCCACACCACAGGACGCTACAGGACGCCGCCTCACGCCACAGGACGCCGTCCCACACCACAGGACGCCGCCCCACGCCAAAGGACGCCACCCCACGCCACAGGATGCCGTCCCACACCACAGGACGCCGCCCCACGTCACAAGATGCCGCCCCACACCACAAGACGCCGCCCCACACCACAAGACGCCGCCCCACACCACAGGACGCCGCCTCACGCCACATTAAGACGCCGCCCCACGCCACAGGACGCCGCCCCACGCCACAGGACGCCGCCCCACACCACAAGACGCCGCCCCACACCACAGGACGCCGCCCCACACCACAGGACGCCGCCCCACGCCACAGGACGCCGCCCCACACCACAGAACGCCGCCCACACCACAGGACGCCGTCCCACACCACAGGACGCTGTCCCACACCACAGGACGCCACAGGACGCCTCCCCTCGCCACAGGACGCCGTCCCACACCACAGGACGCTGTCCCACACCACAGGACGCCACCGGACGCCGCCCCACGCCACAGGACGCCGCCCCACGCCACAGGACGCCGTCCCTCACCACAGGACGCCGCCCCACGCCACAAGACGCCGCCCCACACCACAAAACGCCGCCCCACACCACAGGACGCCACCCCACGCCACAAGACGCCGCGCCACGGCACCGGACGCCGCACCACGCCACAGGACGCCGCCCCACGCCACAGGACGCCGTCCCTCACCACAGGACGCCGCCCCACGCCAGAAGACGCCGCCCCACACCACAAGACGCCGCCCCACACCACAGGACGCCGCCCCACGCCACAGGACGCCGTCCCTCACCACAGGACGCCGCCCCACGCCACAAGACGCCGCCCCACACCACAAGACGCCGCCCCACACCACAGGACGCCACCCCACGCCACAAGACGCCGCCCCACGCCACAAGACGCCGCCCCACACCACAAGACGCCGCCCCACACCACAGGACGCCACCCCACGCCACAAGACGCCGCCCCACGCCACAGGACGCCGCCCCACGCCACAGAACGCCGTCCCACACCACAGGACGCCGCCCACGCCACAGGACGCCGCCCTACGCCACAGGACGCCGTCCCACACCACAAGACGCCGCCCCATACCACAGGACGCCGCCCCATGCCACAGGACGCCGCCCCACACCACAAGACGCCGCCCCACACCACAGGACGCCGCCCCACACCACAGGACGCCGCCCCACGCCACATTAAGACGCCGCCCCACGCCACAGGACGCCGCCCCACGCCACGGGACGCCGCCCCACACCACAGGACGCCGTCCCACTCCACAGGACGCCGCCCCACGCCACAGGACACCGTCTCACACCACAGGACGCCGCCCCACGCTACAGGACGCCGCCCCACGCCACAGGACGCCGCCCCACGCCACAGGACGCCGTCCCACACCACAGGACGCTGTCCCACACCACAGGACGCCACAGGACGCCGCCCCACGCCACTGGACGCCGTCCCACACCACAGGACGCCGCCCCACGCCACAGGACGCCGAACCACGCCACAGGACGCCGTCCCACACCACAGGACGCCGCCCCACGCCACAAGACGCCGCCCCACACCACAAGACGCCACCCCACACCACAAGACGCCGCCCCACACCACAGGATGCCGCCCCACGCCACAAGACGCCGCCCCACACCTCAGGACGACGCCCCACACCACAGGACGCCGCCCAACACCACAGGACGCCGCCCCACACCACAGGACGCCGCCCAACACCACAAGACGCCGCCCCACACCTCAGGACGACGCCCCACACCACAGGACGCCGCCCCACACCACAGGACGCCGCCCCACGCCACAAGACGCCGCCCCACGCCACAGGACGCCGCCCCACGCCACAGGACGCCGCCCCACACCACAAGACGCCGCCCCACACCTCAGGACGACGCCCCACACCACAGGACGCCGCCCCTCGCCACAGGACGCCGCCCCACACCACAGGACGCCGCCCCACACCACAGGACGCCGCCCCACGGCACAGGACGCCGTCCCACACCACAGGACGCCGTCCCACACCACAGGACGCCACAGGACGCCGCCCCACGCCACAGGACGTCGTCCCACACCACAAGACGCCGCCCCACGCAACAGGACGCCGTCTCACACCACAAGACGCTGCCCCACACCACAGGACGCCGCCCCACGCCACTGGACGCCGTCCCACACCACAGGACGCCGCCCCACGCCACAGGACGCCGAACCACGCCACAGGACGCCGTCCCACACCACAGGACGCCGCCCCACGCCACAAGACGCCGCCCCACACCACAAGACGCCACCCCACACCACAAGACGCCGCCCCACACCACAGGATGCCGCCCCACGCCACAAGACGCCGCCCCACACCTCAGGACGACGCCCCACACCACAGGACGCCGCCCAACACCACAGGACGCCGCCCCACACCACAGGACGCCGCCCCACACCACAAGACGCCGCCCCACACCTCAGGACGACGCCCCACACCACAGGACGCCGCCCCACACCACAGGACGCCGCCCCACGCCACAAGACGCCGCCCCACGCCACAGGATGCCGCCCCACGCCACAGGACGCCGCCCCACACCACAAGACGCCGCCCCACACCTCAGGACGACGCCCCACACCACAGGACGCCGCCCCTCGCCACAGGACGCCGCCCCACACCACAGGACGCCGCCCCACACCACAGGACGCCGCCCCACGGCACAGGACGCCGTCCCACACCACAGGACGCCGTCCCACACCACAGGACGCCACAGGACGCCGCCCCACGCCACAGGACGTCGTCCCACACCACAAGACGCCGCCCCACGCAACAGGACGCCGCCCCACGCAACAGGACGCCGTCTCACACCACAAGACGCTGCCCCACACCACAGGACGCTGCCCCACGCCACAGGACGCCGCCCCACGCCACAGGAGGCCGCCCCACGCCACAGGACACCGTCTCACACCACAGGACGCCGCCCCACGCCACAGGACGCCGCCCCACGCCACAGGACGCCGTCCCACACTACAGAACGCCGCCCCACACCACAGGACGCCGTCCCACATCACAGGACGTCGTCCCACACCAGAAGACGCCGCCCCACGCAACAGGACGTCGTTCCACACCACAAGACGCCGCCCCACGCCACAGGACGTCGTCCCACACCACAAGACGCCGCCCCACGCAACAGGACGCCGCCCCACGCCACAGGACGCCGTCTCACACCACAAGACGCTGCCCCACACCACTGGACGCCGCCCCACGCCACAGTACGCCGCCCCACGCCACAGGACGCCGCCCCACGCCACAGGACGCCGTCTCACACCACAGGACGCCGCCCCACGCCACAGGACGCCGCCCCACGCCACAGGACGCCGCCCCACGCCACAGGACGCCACCACCGCCCATCACCGCCCACCACCGCCATGTTTCCAAGCGTTGCGCCGTAAATCAAGGCGTGTGACAACAAAAGGTAACCAGCAATGCCTCCTGTTGCTCTATACCGTTGTTGTTGTGCCTGTTCTCAGAGGTTGTAGAGACAGCTGGACGTGAAAAGAATAACAAGTGAGGAGCAGCGAGGGCTCGAGAGTCCGCTTATTGTCATTAGAGGATATTATCACAGTAGAACTTAAAGAAAATATGGATTAACTAATAAAGAAACAATGCCAAAGCGTGCATGAAGTAGAGGAGGAGAGAAAGCCAAGGAAGACACAGGAACACTGCAAGGAGAAGCAGCTGTCTGGGAAGGCAACGTTAAAACATTCTGGAATCGGTAGAAATAATTATCTTTGACGACCTACTGGAAAAACTTGCCAGAGTGAAGAACTCCTCCTCATAACGTGAGAGCAAGTGCTAAACCTGAAGGAAATAAATCACAAGAGAGAGAGGTCAGTGTGAATGGGTTACAGAGCAGAATATAAACGATGGAAGAGGAAGGGAAGGCATCAGAAGAAGTGAGTAGGATAAAAGAGAATAGAACCAAACAATTAAAGAATGTCACTGATTTAGGGAGAAAAATAACAAAAAAATACTTGGCTGAAGCAGCTAATAGTTAAAAGGTACAGAGCTAAGGAAACAATGCTAGGGGCTGTAAAAAGCACTCAAGTCGTGAAGTAAAAAAGGCAAGAGTTTGAGAGGAAGAGATCGGTGGGGACCCCGACCACGAGACGTGTGGCTAATGAGTTCAAGGATCAAAATGAAATAACAAAATATCTACATAAAGTTTCGGGCAGAACTGCAACAATGGAATACTAATGTAGGTTAGGTTAGGCAGGTTTCAAGATTGGAAGAAGCTGATCGGTGAAAGTTATTGTTATATATACTGGTAGAAAAGAGACATTTATGGGGTAAGAAAAAGTACCCGCAGTGTTTATTAGCGGCAACACTGTCTAAGGAGCATGGGGAGACAGCAAAGAGAATCTGGTAACAAAACTAAATGAAAAATGCAAGGAGACCAGAAAATGGCACGAGAAGAAGCAAAGATGACAGCAGAGAGTACTACAGAGGGAAATTATGGGGCTGACCAGCTTAATGGGGCACCCATACAAGCAAGCAGGCACAGGTGACTAGATCCTCATACCCCACTTCTCTTATCAGACACGGAAATGCATCAGCATGAACAACTGCCGTTTGGGAAAAAAAGTCGCCCAGTTGTAAAGTGTAACATAAAACTTATATAAACAATTGCACATGGAACTACAAATAATGACAGAATTTCAGGAGAAAGATAGATCAACCAAACATTACCATGTTCACAGAAAAGAAACTGATAAGTGTTTCAGGACACGCAATCTTCCCCTGAGGATATCTGGAAGTAAGGAAAGATAAGATGAACAAAGGTGAAGTAGTTGCTTCAGCTACACTGAACATTGAAGAATTAATATTATCAGAGAAATCCGACCCAGAGGAGTACTTACTAGGAATAGCAACAGTGGGAGACATGAAGATAGTCTTAGTGGTGATTTACAATTCCTCGCCATAAAATAGACACCCTTAGGGAAGAATATGACAAATGCAAAGATAATTGGCTAAAGGTAATGGGAAAAGCAACAGCAGTGGTAAGGGGAGTAAGTGCAAAAATTCTAATTCTAAGGAACTTTAATCACAAGATAATAGACTGTATAATCAACTCAACGACAACTCTACACCCATTAAGGTCTCAACACTCCCACGGGAGTATTGAGAGAGTGTATAACTGGTAGACATGGTCGACCAACTCTTCTACATATTACTCAATTAACTAGAGAGAGGAGAGGACCCGCTGGCAGAACCTGACCTGTTGATTTTTCAAAACGAAGCTGATGCTGAAAAAAATGTGTTTGAGACGACTCTCCGAGATTTAGGAGCTGAAGGTGTTAGACAAAGAAAATTGTTAGGGGCAGTAGTAGGCATCCATCAGCCTCAGGAGACTATGGACTTGTGCCTTGGTTGTCGCTCTGGAGTGGCCTCTCCAAGGCGCAAAGCAAGGTGCAGGTTGATACGGTGGAGAAGCTGTCACCCTTGCAGCAGGTTCCCCCCTCTCCATGGCGCCAAAAGTCTCCAATGGAAAGGCATGCACTAATACGATTGGTTCCAGCGCCGTCGCAGGAATTGTCAGAACGAGGTAAACAACAGGCAAGGCAACAACGAACTGCCCTAGGGGCTTCAGCTCCGGAGTACCGTTTACCTCGAAGTTGGTAAAAGAAGACACAGGGACTCACAACTCGGGGACCGCCGTGGTCGGGGCCAGAGAAGAACCACCCCATCAAGGGCAAGAACGACCCCAGCCTCCTGAAGCAGAGCCTGGGGGGCCGCACGAGCCCCGGGAGGTGGACGTCCAAGCCCAGCACCTACGGGTTCCCGACAGAGGTCGCCACAGCCCTCTTTCTCCCGAGGCCCGCTTCCTTCATGACCAAGCAGAAGGAAGAGTGATAATTATTAATTACAACAATTATTATTATAATTAAATTTATAATAATAATTGGCTAGGGGACAATAATTATTATAATTCGCCTAATTATAATTATAATAATTATAATAATAACAATTATAATTAAAATTATAATAATGATATATTTAATTAATAATTATTACTCTTCATGTTGGTGGGTCATGAAGGGAAGGATAAAGAAAACAAGATAAGGGTTTATGGATGTGGGAACTACAGTAGGACAGTCACTATGAAGTTTGATGCGAGAGAGAACTGTAAGGGTAAGTAGCTAGTGAGATGATGGAATGCAATTCATTGTTCGGAGATGGTCCGATACCAACCCGTTCTCGCAAATTCGTAAAGTCAATATTGACTTATTAACTACGTGCATAGGTGACATACTTAACATAATAGATACCCTTAAAAAGATTCATAGAAAACACCGACCTTACCTAACCTTGTTAGTATCTTAAGATAAGCATCTTATTGCTTCGTAATTACAATTATTACTTAACCTATACCTATTATAGGTTAGGTAATAATTGTAATTACGAAGCAATAACATGCTTATCTTAACATACTAAGTAGGTTAGGTAAGGTCGGTGTTTTCTATGAAGCTTTTCAAGGGAAACTATTATGTTAAGTATGTCACCTATGCACATATTTAATAAGTCAATATTGACTTATTAAATTAGCGAGAACGGGTTGCGATACAATGAAGCAGTTCATACCACTCAAGAATGAGGTGAATAAGAGAAATAAATCTATCCACAATCGAAAATAAAAGTGTGCTAAAGAAAGGACCAGAAAACAGACAACGAGGAACAGAGGAAAATAGAGGAGCCACTAAAGAGAACCAGATTAATACACTGAAGTCTGGAGAGAAACTGAGAGTCAATTTGAAACTGGCACTGAGGGAAGAACTAAGGACACAGCACAGCTGTTCTATAGACATAATGAGAAAAACAAGTCATAGACAATGTACTCAGATTGAGAAAAGGGGAAATTGTCAGAGAAAAGGATAAGAAGGAATGTTAGGAACAACTCATACAAAATATTTCAGGAGATTTCTACAAAAGAACCAACGTAGAGACCGCGGTTATGGGATGAAACGCCCATAACCGCGGTCCACGCCACAGGACGCCGCCCCACGGCACAGGACACCGCCCCACGCCACAGGATGCCGCCCCACGCCACAGGACGCCGCCCCACGCCACAGGACGCCGCCCCACACCACAAGACGCCGTCCCACACCACAGGACGCCGCCCCACGGCACAGGACGCCGCCTCACGCCACAGGACGCCGCCCCACACCACAAGACGCCGTCCCACACCACAGGACGCCGCCCCACGCCACAAGACGCCGTCCCACACCACAGGACGCCGCCCCACGCCACAGGACACCGCCTCACGCTACAGGACGCCGCCCCACACCACAAGACGCCGTCCCACACCACAGGACGCCGCCCCATGGCACAGGACACCGCCCCACGCCACAGGACGCCGCCCCACACCACAGGACGCCGCCCCACGCCACAGGACGCCGCCCCACACCACAAGACGCCGTCCCACACCACAGGACGCCGCCCCACGCCACAGGACGCCGCCCCACACCACAAGACGCCGTCCCACACCACAGGACGCCGCCCCACGCCACAAGACGCCGTCCCACACCACAGGACGCCGCCCCACGCCACAGGACACCGCCTCACGCCACAGGACGCCGCCCCACACCACAGGACGCCGCCCCACGCCACAGGACGCCGCCCCACGCCACAGGACACCGCCTCACGCCACAGGACGCCGTCCCACACCACAGGACGCCGCCCCACACCACAGGACGCCGCCCCACGGCACAGGACACCGCCCCACGCCACAGGACGCCGCCCCACGCCACAGGACGCCGCCCCACGCCACAGGACGCCGCCCCACGCCACAGGACGCCACCACCGCCCACCACCGCCCACCACCGCCATGTTTCCAAGCGTTGCGTCGTTAATCAAGGCGTGTGACAACAAAAGGTAACCAGCAATGCCTCCTGTTGCTCTATACTGTTGTTGTTGTGCCTGTTCTCAGAGGTTGTAGAGACAGCTGGACGTGAAAAGAATAACAAGTGAGGAGCAGCGAGGGCTCGAGAGGCCGCTTATTGTCATTAGAGGATATTATCACAGTAGAACTTAAAGAAAATATGGATTAACTAATAAAGAAACAATGCCAAAGCGTGCATGAAGTAGAGGAGGAGAGAAAGCCAAGGAAGACACAGGAACACTGCAAGGAGAAGCAGCTGTCTGGGAAGGCAACGTTAAAACATTCTGGAATCGGTAGAAATAATTATCTTTGACGACCTACTGGAAAAACTTGCCAGAGTGAAGAACTCCTCCTCATAACGTGAGAGCAAGTGCTAAACCTGAAGGAAATAAATCACAAGAGAGAGAGGTCAGTGTGAATGGGTTACAGAGCAGAATATAAACGATGGAAGAGGAAGGGAAGGCATCAAAAGAAGTGAGTAGGATAAAAGAGAATAGAACCAAACAATTAAAGAATGTCACTGATTTAGGGAGAAAAATAACAAAAAAATACTTGGCTGAAGCAGCTAATAGTTAAAAGGTACAGAGCTAAGGAAACAATGCTAGGGGCTGTAAAAAGCACTCAAGTCGTGAAGTAAAAAAGGCAAGAGTTTGAGAGGAAGAGGTCGGTGGGGACCCCGACCACGAGACGTGTGGCTAATGAGTTCAAGGATCAAAATGAAATAACAAAATATCTACATAAAGTTTCGGGCAGAACTGCAACAATGGAATACTAATGTAGGTTAGGCAGGTTTCAAGATTGGAAGAAGCTGATCGGTGAAAGTTATTGTTATATATACTAGCAGAAAAGAGACATTTATGGGGTAAGAAAAAGTACCCGCAGTGTTTATTAGCGGCAACACTGTCTAAGGAGCATGGGGAGACAGCAAAGAGAATCTGGTAACAAAACTAAATGAAAAATGCAAGGAGACCAGAAAATGGCACGAGAAGAAGCAAAGATGACAGCTGAGAGTACTACAGAGGGAAATTATGGGGCTGACCAGCTTAATGGGGCACCCATACAAGCAAGCAGGCACAGGTGACTAGATCCTCATACCCCACTTCTCTTATCAGACACGGAAATGCATCAGCATGAACAACTGCCGTTTGGGAAAAAAAGTCGCCCAGTTGTAAAGTGTAACATAAAACATATATAAACAATTGCACATGGAACTACAAATAATGACAGAATTTCAGGAGAAAGATAGATCAACCAAACATTACCATGTTCACAGAAAAGAAACTGATAAGTGTTTCAGGACACGCAATCTTCCCCTGAGGATATCTGGAAGTAAGGAAAGATAAGATGAACAAAGGTGAAGTAGTTGCTTCAGCTACACTGAACATTGAAGAATTAATATTATCAGAGAAATCCGACCCAGAGGAGTACTTACTAGGAATAGCAACAGTGGGAGACATGAAGATAGTCTTAGTGGTGATTTACAATTCCTCGCCATAAAATAGACACCCTTAGGGAAGAATATGACAAATGCAAAGATAATTGGCTAAAGGTAATGGGAAAAGCAACAGCAGTGGTAAGGGGAGCAAGTGCAAAAATTCTAATTCTAAGGAACTTTAATCCCAAGAAAATAGACTGTATAAACAACTCAACGACAACTCTACACCCAATAAGGTCTCAACACTCCCACGGGAGTATTGAGAGAGCGTATAACTGGTAGACATGGTCGACCAACTCTTCTACATATTACTCAATTAACTAGAGAGAGGAGAGGACCCGCTGGCAGAACCTGACCTGTTGATTTTTCAAAACGAAGCTGATGCTGAAAAAAATGTGTTTGAGACGACTCTCCGAGATTTAGGAGCTGAAGGTGTTAGACAAAGAAAACTGTTAGGGGCAGTAGTAGGCATCCATCAGCCTCAGGAGACTATGGACTTGTGCCTTGGTTGTCGCTCTGGAGTGGCCTCTCCAAGGCGCAAAGCAAGGTGCAGGTTGATACGGTGGAGAAGCTGTCACCCATGCAGCAGGTTCCCCCCTCTCCATGGCGCCAAAAGTCTCCAATGGAAAGGCAAGCACCAATACGATTGGTTCCAGCGCCGTCGCAGGAATTGTCAGAACGAGGTAAACAACAGGCAAGGCAACAACGAACTGCCCTAGGGGCATCAGCGCCGGAGTACCGTTTACCTCGAAGTTGGTAAAAGAAGACACAGGGACTCACAACTCAGCGACCGCCGTGGTCGGGGCCGGAGAAGAACCACCCCATCAAGGGCAAGAACGACCCCAGCCTCCTGAAGCAGAGCCTGGGGGGCCGCACGAGCCCCGGGAGGTGGACGTCCAAGCCCAGCACCTACGGGTTCCCGACAGAGGTCGCCACAGCCCTCTTTCTCCCGAGGCCCGCTTCCTTCATGACCAAGCAGAAGGAAGAGTGATAATTATTAATTACAACAATTATTATTATAATTAAATTTATAATAATAATTGGCTAAGGGACAATAATTATTATAATTCGCCTAATTATAATTATAATAATTATAATAATAACAATTATAATTAAAATTATAATAATGATATATTTAATTAATAATTATTACTCTTCATGTTGGTGGGTCATGAAAGCAAGGATAAAGAAAACAAGATAAGGGTTTATGGATGTGGGAACTACAGTAGGACAGTCACTATGAAGTTTGATGCGAGAGAGAACTGTAAGGGTAAGTAGCTAGTGAGATGATGGAATGCAATTCATTGTTCGGAGATGGTCCGATACCAACCCGTTCTCGCAAATTCGTAAAGTCAATATTGACTTATTAACTACGTGCATAGGTGACATACTTAACATAATAGATACCCTTAAAAAGATTCATAGAAAACACCGACCTTACCTAACCTTGTTAGTATCTTAAGATAAGCATCTTATTGCTTCGTAATTACAATTATTACTTAACCTATACCTATTATAGGTTAGGTAATAATTGTAATTACGAAGCAATAACATGCTTATCTTAACATACTAAGTAGGTTAGGTAAGGTCGGTGTTTTCTATGAAGCTTTTCAAGGGAAACTATTATGTTAAGTATGTCACCTATGCACATATTTAATAAGTCAATATTGACTTATTAAATTAGCGAGAACGGGTTGGATACAATGAAGCAGTTCATACCACTCAAGAATGAGGTGAATAAGAGAAATAAATCTATCCACAATCGAAAATAAAAGTGTGCTAAAGAAAGGACCAGAAAACAGACAACGAGGAACAGAGGAAAATAGAGGAGCCACTAAAGAGAACCAGATTAATACACTGAAGTCTGGAGAGAAACTGAGAGTCAATTTGAAACTGGCACTGAGGCAAGAACTAAGGACACAGCACAGCTGTTCTATAGACATAATGAGAAAAACAAGTCATAGACAATGTACTCAGATTGAGAAAAGGGGAAATTGTCAGAGAAAAGGATAAGAAGGAATGTTAGGAACAACTCATACAAAATATTTCATGAGATTTCTACAAAAGAACCAACGTAGAGACCGCGGTTATGGGATGAAACGCCCTGCGAATTAATAAATAACTTCGTAGTCACTGTAGAAGACTTAAAAAAATGGAAGATCATGTGACAAAATAAATGGAACTAGATTTGTTCTCACCATGGATACTGAAGTAGGTTGTACTACTTTGTCACCCATAATCTTATCTCAATTTTTAATAAACACTCAAGATAGGAACGAAATCTGAGAGATTTCAGATTTCAGGGGCCATTGACAAGTATTCAATGTAAAGTGATGGAGAAAGTAATCAGGTTAAGAATGGTACAGCATTTGGAGAGGACCAACTTTGTAACAAAATGGGGAACTTTAATTTAGGAAGGGAAAGTCGTGCCAGACAAACTGGATTGAATGACAAAGTTACTAAAACAAGATAGGACAAAAATAAGGCTGCATAGACTATTCTCCTAGATTGTCAAAATTGTTGGTCACTGTTCCTCATGATAAACTGGTGAACAAGATGGTGACCAGGCTGGGGTAATTAGGAAACCACTGGACTGGGTAAGGGAGTTTCAGAAAGAGAAAACAATGAGTCACAGTCAGAGAGGAGGTTTCAAGCTGGAGGAATGTAACAAGTCGGGTCCCACAAGGCTTTGTCTTGGGACTGCTGCTGTTCCTAATTTATGAGAATGACCTACTCGAGGGAGTAAGGTCGTACATGTCAATGGTTGAATATCACGCAAAACTGATGAGAAATTTAAAAACAGAGGAGAACACCTTGACATACTCCAGGAGCACCTTGACACACTCCTGGAGCACCTTGACACACTCCAGGAGCACCTTGACACACTCCTGGAGCACCTTGACACACTCCAGGAGCACCTTGACACACTCCTGGAGCACCTTGACACACTCCTGGAGCACCTTGACACACTCCAGGAGCACCTTGACACACTCCTGGAGCACCTTGACACACTCCAGGAGCACCTTGACACACTCCAGGAGCACCTTGACACACCCCTGGAGCACCTTGACACACTCCTGGAGCACCTTGACACACTCCAGGAGCACCTTGACACACTCCTGGAGCACCTTGACACACTCCAGGAGCACCTTGACACACTCCTGGAGCACCTTGACACACTCCTGGAGCACCTTGACACACTCCTGGAGCACCTTGACACACTCCAGGAGCACCTTGACACACTCCAGGAGCACCTTGACACACTCCTGGAGCACCTTGACACACTCCTGGAGCACCTTGACACACTCCAGGAGCACCTTGACACACTCCTGGAGCACCTTGACACACTCCAGGAGCACCTTGACACACTCCTGGAGCACCTTGACACACTCCAGGAGCACCTTGACACACTCCTGGAGCACCTTGACACACTCCTGGAGCACCTTGACACACTCCTGGAGCACCTTGACACACTCCAGGAGCACCTTGACACACTCCAGGAGCACCTTGACACACTCCTGGAGCACCTTGACACACTCCTGGAGCACCTTGACACACTCCAGGAGCACCTTGACACACTCCTGGAGCACCTTGACACACTCCAGGAGCACCTTGACACACTCCTGGAGCACCTTGACACACTCCAGGAGCACCTTGACACACTCCTGGAGCACCTTGACACACTCCTGGAGCACCTTGACACACTCCTGGAGCACCTTGACACACTCCAGGAGCACCTTGACACACTCCAGGAGCACCTTGACACACTCCTGGAGCACCTTGACACACTCCTGGAGCACCTTGACACACTCCAGGAGCACCTTGACACACTCCTGGAGCACCTTGACACACTCCAGGAGCACCTTGACACACTCCTGGAGCACCTTGACACACTCCAGGAGCACCTTGACACACTCCTGGAGCACCTTGACACACTCCAGGAGCACCTTGACACACTCCTGGAGCACCTTGACACACTCCTGGAGCACCTTGACACACTCCTGGAGCACCTTGACACACTCCTGGAGCACCTTGACACACTCCAGGAGCACCTTGACACACTCCTGGAGCACCTTGACACACTCCAGGAGCACCTTGACACACTCCTGGAGCACCTTGACACACTCCAGGAGCACCTTCACACACTCCTGGAGCACCTTGACACACTCCAGGAGCACCTTGACACACTCCTGGAGCACCTTGACACACTCCAGGAGCACCTTGACACACTCCTGGAGCACCTTGACACACTCCAGGAGCGGACAAGCAATTGGTTGCTGGGATTCAATCCCAACACGTTTCGGGTATAAAAGGCGGTAAAGGGAGTGAGGAGACCATGAAGTATCTACACCTTAAGAGAAAAACCAGTGCGGGAAGTGGAGAGAGAGAGAGAGAGAGTGGATATAGTGTGAGTACAAGACGCATACACAAACACAATAACAACATATGAGACGCTGGTAAGCATAAGAACACCGTTTAGAAACCTAAATCAGGACTCCTTCAAGACAGTCTACACAACATTCGTCAGACCAATACTGTAACATGCAGTACCAGTGTGTAATCTGCTCATTGTGATAGAAAAAGTTCTGAAGTTTGCAACTAGATTCGTACCAGAGCTATGAGGGTTAAGCTATTTGTAAAACTAATGGAACTAAATCTCAGAAGGATAGAGAACAGAAAAAACAGAGGAGATATGATCACAAGATACAAGATACTGAGAGAAATAGATAAGGTGGATGCGGCCAGTCTCTTCAAACTGGCCGGTTTGGACCGGCCTACAAACTAGTAGGACAAGAAGAAACAAGACAGGCAAGGAAATGCTCGTGTTGTGTAGGGGCGGTCAACATGTAGAATGCCCTGAAAGAAGAAGTTGTAAAAGCCACCTCCAGCCGTAGCTTCAAGGCCAAATTCGACAATGAATTCTAACGTCAAGAATAGTTAAATTATGACGCAACAGTGTCAAGAAGGCTGTCAGGCAAGGAATTAAGTCTTTTGACCTCACTTTCCGTAGTCAATGAGAGTGACGTCAATGAGAGGGACGTCAATGAGAGGGACGTCAATGAGAGGGACGTCAATGAGAGGGACGTCAATGAGAGGGACGTCAATGAGAGGGACGTCAATGAGAGGGACGTCAATGAGAGGGACGTTAATGAGAGGAACGCACACCAACCTCGCCATAAAGAAAGGCGAGAATCAGCTCCTTGGTGCAACAACGAGCAATAATTATCATTATATCACACTTCAATATAGATTAACAAGTGACTGATCAGAGAAGACACGTCCCGGTGACTGGCACCCGGAGCTGTAGCTCAACGAGATTATCCTCCACGGTAATTTCCGCCTTGTTCGTAAGCTACTCAGATGTAGAAACAGATAGACAGACAGACAGACATATACAGCGGAACAGACAGAAAAGCACAGTGGACCTCGGACAAAGAGAGAGAGAGAGAGAGAGAGAGAGAGAGAGAGAGAGAGAGAGAGAGAGAGAGAGAGAGAGAGAGAGAGAGAGAGAGAGAGAGAGAGAGAGAGAGAGAGAGAGAGAGAGAGAGAGAGAGAGAGAGAGAGAGAGAGAGAGAGAGAGAGAGAGAGAGAGAGAGAGAGAGAGAGAGAGAAAGAGAGAGAGAGAGAGAGAGAGAGAGAGAGAGAGAGAGAGAGAGAGAGAGAGAGAGAGAGAGAGAGAGAGAGAGAGAGAGAGAGAGTGAGACAGAGAGAGAGAGAGACAGGTAGAGTGTGGGCTGGAAGAGAGAGAGAGAGTGGGGGCTGGAAGAGAGAGAGGGAGTGTGGGCTGGAAGAGAGAGTGAGTGTGGGCTGGTGAAGAGAGAGTGAGTGTGGGCTGGAAGAGAGAGAGTGAGTGTGGGCTGGAAGAGAGAGAGAGAGTGTGGGCTGGAAGAGAGAGAGAGAGTGTGGGCTGGAAGAGAGAGAGTGAGTGTGGGCTGGAAGAGAGAGAGAGAGTGTGGGCTGGAAGAGAGAGAGAGAGTGTGGGCTGGAAGAGAGAGAGAGAGAGTGTGGGCTGGAAGAGAGAGAGTGAGTGTGGGCTGGAAGAGAGAGAGTGAGTGTGGGCTGGAAGAGAGAGAGAGAGTGTGGGCTGGAAGAGAGAGAGTGAGTGTGGGCTGGTGAAGAGAGAGTGAGTGTGGGCTGGAAGAGAGAGAGTGAGTGTGGGCTGGAAGAGAGAGAGAGAGTGTGGGCTGGAAGAGAGAGAGAGAGTGTGGGCTGGAAGAGAGAGAGTGAGTGTGGGCTGGAAGAGAGAGAGAGAGTGTGGGCTGGAAGAGAGAGAGAGAGTGTGGGCTGGAAGAGAGAGAGAGAGAGTGTGGGCTGGAAGAGAGAGAGTGAGTGTGGGCTGGAAGAGAGAGAGTGAGTGTGGGCTGGAAGAGAGAGAGAGAGTGTGGGCTGGAAGAGAGAGAGTGAGTGTGGGCTGGTGAAGAGAGAGTGAGTGTGGGCTGGAAGAGAGAGAGTGAGTGTGGGCTGG
The DNA here is from genome assembly GCF_040958095.1 of Procambarus clarkii. Lineage (NCBI taxonomy): Eukaryota > Metazoa > Arthropoda > Malacostraca > Decapoda > Cambaridae > Procambarus > Procambarus clarkii. The sequence continues at coordinate 9,811,907 of NC_091190.1, read as the reverse complement.
TGAAGAGAGAGTGAGTGTGGGCTGGAAGAGAGAGAGTGAGTGTGGGCTGGAAGAGAGAGAGTGTGGGCTGGAAGAGAGAGAGAGAGTGTGGGCTGGAAGAGAGAGAGAGAGTGTGGGCTGGAAGAGAGAGAGAGAGTGTGGGCTGGAAGAGAGAGAGAGAGAGTGTGGGCTGGAAGAGAGAGAGTGAGTGTGGGCTGGAAGAGAGAGAGTGAGTGTGGGCTGGAAGAGAGAGAGAGAGAGTGGGCTGGAAGAGAGAGAGAGAGTGTGGGCTGGAAGAGAGAGAGAGTGTGGGCTGGAAGAGAGAGTGAGAGTGTGGGCTGGAAGAGAGAGAGTGTGGGCTGGAAGAGAGAGAGTGAGTGTGGGCTGGAAGAGAGAAAGAGAGTGTGGGCTGGAAGAGAGAGTGAGAGTGTGGGCTGGAAGAGAGAGAGTGTGGGCTGGAAGAGAGAGAGTGAGTGTGGGCTGGAAGAGAGAAAGAGAGTGTGGGCTGGAAGAGAGAGAGAGAGTGTGGGCTGGAAGAGAGAGAGTGAGAGTGGGCTAGAAGAGAGAGAGAGAGTGTGGGCTGGAAGAGAGAGAGAGTGTGGGCTGGAAGAGAGAGAGAGAGTGTGGGCTGGAAGAGAGAGAGAGAGTGTGGACTGGAAGAGAGAGAGAGAGTGTGGGCTGGAAGAGAGAGAGAGAGTGTGGGCTGGAAGAGAGAGAGTGAGTGTGGGCTGGAAGAGAGAGAGTGAGTGTGGGCTGGAAGAGAGAGAGTGTGGGCTGGAAGAGAGAGAGTGAGTGTGGGCTGGAAGAGAGAGAGAGAGTGTGGGCTGGAAGAGGGAGAGAGTGTGGGCTGGAAGAGAGAGAGAGAGTGGGGCTGGAAGAGAGAGAGTGAGTGTGGGCTAGAAGAGAGAGAGTGTGTGGACTGGAAGAGAGAGAGAGAGTGTGGGCTGGAAGAGAGAGAGAGAGTGGGGCTGGAAGAGAGAGAGAGAGTGTGGGCTGGAAGAGAGAGAGAGAGAGAGTGTGGGCTGGAAGAGAGAGAGAGAGAGTGGGCTGGAAGAGAGAGAGAGAGAGAGTGGGGCTGGAAGAGAGAGAGTGTGTGTGGACTGGAAGAGAGAGAGAGAGAGTGGGGCTGGAAGAGAGAGAGAGTGTGTGGTCTGGAAGAGAGAGAGAGAGTGGGGCTGGAAGAGAGAGAGAGAGTGTGTGGGCTGGAAGAGAGAGAGAGAGTGGGGCTGGAAGAGAGAGAGAGTGTGGGCTGGAAGAGAGAGAGAGAGTGGGGCTGGAAGAGAGAGAGAGAGTGTGGGCTGGAAGAGAGAGAGAGAGAGTGTGGGCTGGAAGAGAGAGAGTGAGTGTGGGCTGGAAGAGAGAGAGAGAGTGTGGGCTGGAAGAGGGAGAGAGTGTGGGCTGGAAGAGAGAGAGAGAGTGGGGCTGGAAGAGAGAGAGTGAGTGTGGGCTAGAAGAGAGAGAGTGTGTGGACTGGAAGAGAGAGAGAGAGTGTGGGCTGGAAGAGAGAGAGAGAGAGTGGGGCTGGAAGAGAGAGAGAGAGTGTGGGCTGGAAGAGAGAGAGAGAGAGTGTGGGCTGGAAGAGAGAGAGAGAGAGAGTGGGCTGGAAGAGAGAGAGAGAGAGTGGGGCTGGAAGAGAGAGAGTGTGTGTGGACTGGAAGAGAGAGAGAGAGAGTGGGGCTGGAAGAGAGAGAGAGTGTGTGGTCTGGAAGAGAGAGAGAGAGTGGGGCTGGAAGAGAGAGAGAGAGTGTGTGGGCTGGAAGAGAGAGAGAGAGTGGGGCTGGAAGAGAGAGAGAGTGTGGGCTGGAAGAGAGAGAGAGAGTGGGGCTGGAAGAGAGAGAGAGAGTGTGGGCTGGAAGAGAGAGAGAGAGAGTGTGGGCTGGAAGAGAGAGAGTGAGTGTGGGCTGGAAGAGAGAGAGTGAGTGTGGGCTGGAAGAGAGAGAGAGAGTGTGGGCTGGAAGAGAGAGAGAGAGAGTGGGCTGGAAGAGAAAGAGTGTGGGCTGGAAGAGAGAGTGAGAGTGTGGGCTGGAAGAGAGAGAGTGTGGGCTGGAAGAGAGAGAGTGAGTGTGGGCTGGAAGAGAGAAAGAGAGTGTGGGCTGGAAGAGAGAGTGAGAGTGTGGGCTGGAAGAGAGAGAGTGAGTATGGGCTAGAAGAGAGAGAGAGAGTGTGGGCTGGAAGAGAGAGAGAGAGTGTGGGCTGGAAGAGAGAGAGAGAGTGTGGGCTGGAAGAGAGAGAGAGTGAGTGTGGGCTGGAAGAGAGAGAGTGTGGGCTGGAAGAGAGAGAGTGAGTGTGGACTGGAAGAGAGAGAGAGAGAGTGTGGGCTGGAAGAGGGAGAGAGTGTGGGCTGGAAGAGAGAGAGAGAGTGGGGCTGGAAGAGAGTGAGTGTGGGCTAGAAGAGAGAGAGTGTGTGGACTGGAAGAGAGAGAGAGAGTGTGGGCTGGAAGAGAGAAAGAGAATGGGGCTGGAAGAGAGAGAGAGAGTGTGGGCTGGAAGAGAGAGAGAGAGAGAGTGTGGGCTAGAAGAGAGAGAGAGAGTGTGGGCTGGAAGAGAGAGAGAGTGTGGGCTGGAAGAGAGAGAGAGAGTGTGGGCTGGAAGAGAGAGAGAGAGTGTGGACTGGAAGAGAGAGAGAGAGTGTGGGCTGGAAGAGAGAGAGAGAGTGTGGGCTGGAAGAGAGAGAGTGAGTGTGGGCTGGAAGAGAAAGAGTGAGTGTGGGCTGGAAGAGAGAGAGTGTGGTCTGGAAGAGAGAGAGAGAGTGGGGCTGGAAGAGAGAGAGAGAGTGTGTGGGCTGGAAGAGAGAGAGAGAGTGCGGCTGGAAGAGAGAGAGAGTGTGGGCTGGAAGAGAGAGAGAGAGTGGGGCTGGAAGAGAGAGAGAGAGAGTGTGGGCTGGAAGAGAGAGAGAGAGAGTGTGGGCTGGAAGAGAGAGAGTGAGTGTAGGCTGGAAGAGAGAGAGTGAGTGTGGGCTGGAAGAGAGAGAGAGAGTGTGGGCTGGAAGAGAGAGAGAGAGAGTGGGCTGGAAGAGAAAGAGTGTGGGCTGGAAGAGAGAGTGAGAGTGTGGGCTGGAAGAGAGAGAGTGTGGGCTGGAAGAGAGAGAGTGAGTGTGGGCTGGAAGAGAGAAAGAGAATGTGGGCTGGAAGAGAGAGTGAGAGTGTGGGCTGGAAGAGAGAGAGTGAGTGTGGGCTAGAAGAGAGAGAGAGAGTGTGGGCTGGAAGAGAGAGAGAGTGTGGGCTGGAAGAGAGAGAGAGAGAGTGTGGGCTGGAAGAGAGAGAGAGAGTGTGGGCTGGAAGAGAGAGAGAGAGTGTGGGCTGGAAGAGAGAGAGAGAGTGTGGGCTGGAAGAGAGAGAGTGAGTGTGGGCTGGAAGAGAGAGAGTGAGTGTGGGCTGGAAGAGAGAGAGTGTGGGCTGGAAGAGAGAGAGTGAGTGTGGACTGGAAGAGAGAGAGAGAGTGTGGGCTGGAAGAGGGAGAGAGTGTGGGCTGGAAGAGAGAGAGAGAGTGGGGCTGGAAGAGAGTGAGTGTGGGCTAGAAGAGAGAGAGTGTGTGGACTGGAAGAGAGAGAGAGAGTGTGGGCTGGAAGAGAGAAAGAGAGTGGGGCTGGAAGAGAGAGAGAGAGTGTGGGCTGGAAGAGAGAGAGAGAGAGTGTGGGCTGGAAGAGAGAGAGAGAGAGTGGGTTGGAAGAGAGAGAGAGAGAGTGGGGCTGGAAGAGAGAGAGTGTGTGTGGACTGGAAGAGAGAGAGAGAGTGGGGCTGGAAGAGAGAGAGAGAGTGTGTGGGCTGGAAGAGAGAGAGAGAGTGGGGCTGGAAGAGAGAGAGAGTGTGTGGTCTGGAAGAGAGAGAGAGAGTGGGGCTGGAAGAGAGAGAGAGAGAGAGAGAGAGAGAGAGAGAGAGAGAGAGAGAGAGAGAGAGAGAGAGAGAGAGAGAGAGAGAGAGAGAGAGAGAGAGAGAGAGAGAGAGACAGAGAGAGAGACAGAGAGAGAGAGAGAGAGAGAGAGAGAGAGAGAGAGAGAGAGAGAGAGAGAGAGAGAGAGAGAGAGAGAGAGAGAGAGAGAGAGAGAGAGAGAGAGAGAGAGAGAGAGAGAGAGAGAGAGAGAGAGAGAGAGAGAGAGAGAGAGAGAGAGAGAGAGAGAGAGAGAGAGAGAGAGAGAGAGAGAGAGAGAGAGAGAGAGAGAGAGAGAGAGAGAGAGAGAGAGAGAGAGAGAGAGAGAGAGAGAGAGAGAGAGAGAGAGAGAGAGAGAGAGAGGAGAGAGAGAGAGAGAGAGAGAGAGAGAGAGAGAGAGAGAGAGAGAGAGAGAGAGAGAGAGAGAGAGAGAGAGAGAGAGAGAGAGAGAGAGAGAGA